>NC_092157.1:8388157-8498157 GCF_045791955.1 Oncorhynchus clarkii lewisi
TTTAAACTCAGTTTTTCACAATTCCTCACATTTAATCCTTTTATAAAAATTCCCTGTCATAGGTCAGTTAGGATCACCACTTTATTTTAAGAATATGAAATGTCAGAATAATAGTAAAGAGAATGATTTATTTCAGCTTTTATTTGTTTCATCACATTCCCAGTGGGTCAGAAGTTTACCTACACTCCATTAGTATTTGGTAGCATTGCCTTGAAATTGTTTAACTTGGGTCAAATGTTTCAGGTAGCATTCCACAAGCTTCCCACAATAAGTTGGATGAATTTTGGCCCATTCCTCCTGACAGAGCTGGAGTAACTGAGTCAGGTTTGTAGGCCTCCTTGCTCGCACACGCTTTTTCAGTTCTGCCCACACATTTTCTATAGGATTGAGGTCAGGGCTTTGTGATGGCCACTCCAATACCTTGACTTTGTTGTCTTTAAGCCACTTTGCCACAACTTTGGAAGTATGCTTGGGATCATTGTCCATTTGGAAGACCCATTTGCGACCAAGCTTTAACTTCCTGACTGATGTCTTGAGATGTTGCTTCAATATATCCACATAATTTTCCTCCCTCATGTTGCCATCTATTTTGTGAAGTGCACCTCCTGCAGCAAAGCACACCCACAACATGATGCTGCCACCCCCGTGCTTCACGGTTGGGATGGTATTCTTCGGCTTGCAAGCCTCCTCCTTTTTCCTCCAAACACAATGATGGTCATTATGGCGAAACAGTTAAATTTTTGTTTCATCAGACCAGAGGACATTTCTTCAAAAAGTACGATCTTTGTCCCCATGTGCAGTTGTAAACCGTAGTCTGGCTTTTTTATTGCGGATATGGAGCAGTGGCTTCTTCCTTGCTGAGCGGCCTTTCAGGTTATGTCGATATAGGACTCGTTTTACTGTGGATATAGATACTTTTGTACATCTTCACAAGGTCCTTTGCTGTTGTTCTGGGATGGATTTGCACTTTTCGCACCAAAGTACGTTCTTCTCTAGGAGACAAAATGCGTCTCCTTCATGAGCGGTATGACGGCTGCATGGTCCCATGGTGTTTATACTTGCGTACTATTGTTTGTACAGATGAACGTGGTACCTTCAGGCGTTTGGAAATTGCTCTCAAGGATGAACCAGACTTGTGGAAGTCTCCAATTTACTTTCTGAGGTCTTGGCTGATTTATTTAGATTTTCCCATGATGTCAAGCAAAGAGGCACTGAGTTTGAAGGTAGGCCTTGAAACACATCCACAGGTACACCTCCAATCAACTCAAATGATGTCAATTAGCCTATCAGAAGCTTCTAAAGCCATGACATGATTTTCTGGAATTTTCCAAGCTGTTTAAAGGCACAGTCAACTTAGTGTATGTAAACTTCTGACCCACTGGAATTGCGATACAGTGAATTAATTATAAGTTAAATATTCTGTCAATTGTTGGAAAAATTACTTTTGTCATGCACACAGTAGATGTCCTAACTAACTTGCCAAAACTATAGTTTGTTAACAAGAAAGTTGTGGAGTGGTTGAAAAACTAGTTTTAATGACTCCAACCTAAGTGCATGTAAACTTCCGACTTCAACTGTACATTCCATTCTGTTGCAAGAATCCAGCTTGATCCAAGAAATACTTAAGAACTTTTGTAATTGTGCCTCAGTGATTTACTGTATCTCTGAGTTTATAAGACAAAGTAAGGGAAGTGTGTAAAAACCAGCGTTCAGGGTTCAACTAGTTGTGACACCAGAATATGAAACAATTCAAAAATGTACTTGTGGTGGTAATGAGGAAAGAAATTGTATCAGCATGTCTGGTTGATTTATTCTAGACTGGTATATGGTAACGGAATAATTTACATATTTTCTTAGCAGTACAACATAAACTGGACTCATCAGTGATTGTTAAGTTCCTGTTTTGTTGTACTTAGCGAATTATTAGTGGGGTTATAGACAAAACAGACCTCGTGGTATAATGCAATTAGCTAGCTTATACATGGATCATCCTGCAATTACACCAATGCCTTTATCCAACTTCCTGTTGACGGCATGAAAGTCCTGTATTTGACTGTGTTTTGCGGACTGGCTAATAGCAAACTAACCAATAAGGACACTGCTTCACACCACCTCATAAAGAAACAGTAGAACAGTGTTTCACAACCCTGGTCCTCCAGTAACCTAAGAGTTCAACTGAACTACGGAAGAAGGGCACACCTGATTAAACCTATACATTGCCAACTCATCATCAAGCCCTCAAGGAGTTGAATGAATGGTGTTTTTCAAGGGCTACAACAAAACGGTGTACTGTTGGGGGTACTGGAGGACCAGGGTTGGGACACACTGCTGTAGACTAGTCATCCACGCTTCATTGTGTTGCTGTATCATTATGCAGGCTCTTCCCTGTATCACTCTGTACAGCCCAGTGAGCATGCTAGCGCCACTGTTGTTAGTCAACAGAAAGATACGGTTAGCGATTAGCCGCGGTTGAATGTTTGCATTAGACGTTAGCCTCAATTATGTCTCCTGAGGCACGCCAACCCTTCCGTGAGAACGAGGCATGCCAGGTAAAGGACATTTTAGCTTGTCTCACTATTGACTTTAAACTCAATTCTGTAAAAAACACAAATTGTATTTAGCATATGAATAAATAATAGCATATATAAATATAGATACATATAAATATAGATTATTATTTGACAGTTGAATACAATGGCAGAACTGGTCTAGATGCTGTAGATATAGCAGGTAAACTCCCCCTCACAGGTACCTGCCCAGTCTATAGAAGACAACACGATTGTACGTGACAATAAAGACACCACCATAAAACCACCTGGTGGCAGGTTTAACCCAATAACGACACCACCATAAAACCACCTGGTGGCAGGTTGGACCCAATAAAGACACCACCATAAAACCACCTGGTGGCAGGTTTAACCCAATAACGACACCACCATAAAACCACCTGGTGGCAGGTTGGACCCAATAAAGACACCACCATAAAACCACCTGGTGGCAGGTTTAACCCAATAACGACACCACCATAAAACCACCTGGTGGCAGGTTGGACCCAATAAAGACACCACCATAAAACCACCCAGTGGTTGGACCCAATAACGACACCACCATAAAACCACCTGGTGGTTTAACCCAATAACGACACCACCATAAAACCACCTGGTGGCAGGTTGGACCCAATAAAGACACCACCATAAAACCACCTGGTGGCAGGTTGGACCCAATAACGACACTACCATAAAACCACCTGGTGGCAGGTTGGACCCAATAAAGACACCACCATAAAACCACCTGGTGGCAGGTTGGACCCAATAACGACACCACCATAAAACCACCTGGTGGCAGGTTTAACCCAATAAAGACACCACCATAAAACCACCTGGTGGCAGGTTGGACCCAATAACGACACCACCATAAAACCACCTGGTGGCAGGTTGGACCCAATAACGACACCACCATAAAACCACCCAGTGGCAGGTTGGACCCAATAACGACACCACCATAAAACCACCTGGTGGCAGGTTTAACCCAATAAAGACACCACCATAAAACCACCTGGTGGCAGGTTTAACCCAATAACGACACCACCATAAAACCACCTGGTGGCAGGTTGGACCCAATAACGACACCACCATAAAACCACCCCGTGGCAGGTTGGACCCAATAACGACACCACCATAAAACCACCCAGTGGTTGGACCCAATAACGACACCACCATAAAACCACCTGGTGGCAGGTTGGACCCAATAAAGACTCTACCATAAAACCAACTGGTGGCAGGTTGGACCCAATAAAGACACCACCATAAAACCACCTGGTGGCAGGTTTAACCCAATAAAGACACCACCATAAAACCACCCCGTGGCAGGTTTAACCCAATAACGACACCACCATAAAACCACCTGGTGGCAGGTTGGACCCAATAAAGACACCACCATAAAACCACCTGGTGGCAGGTTTAACCCAATAACGACACCACCATAAAACCACCCAGTGGTTTAACCCAATAAAGACACCACCATAAAACCACCTGGTGGCAGGTTTAACCCAATAACGACACCACCATAAAACCACCCAGTGGTTTAACCCAATAAAGACACTACCATAAAACCACCTGGTGGTTTAACCCAATAACGACACCACCATAAAACCACCTGGTGGCAGGTTTAACCCAATAAAGACACCAACATAAAACCACCTGGTGGTTTAACCCAATAACGACACCACCATAAAACCACCTGGTGGCAGGTTTAACCCAATAACGACACCACCATAAAACCACCTGGTGGCAGGTTTAACCCAATAACGACACCACCATAAAACCACCCAGTGGTTTAACCCAATAAAGACACTACCATAAAACCACCTGGTGGTTTAACCCAATAACGACACCACCATAAAACCACCTGGTGGCAGGCTTAACCCAATAAAGACACCACCATAAAACCACCCCGTGGCAGGTTTAACCCAATAACGACACCACCATAAAACCACCTGGTGGCAGGTTTAACCCAATAACGACACCACCATAAAACCACCCAGTGGTTTAACCCAATAAAGACACCACCATAAAACCACCTGGTGGCAGGTTTAACCCAATAACGACACCACCATAAAACCACCCAGTGGTTTAACCCAATAAAGACACTACCATAAAACCACCTGGTGGCAGGTTTAACCCAATAACGACACCACCATAAAACCACCTGGTGGCAGGTTGGACCCAATAAAGACACCACCATAAAACCACCTGGTGGCAGGTTTAACCCAATAACGACACCACCATAAAACCACCTGGTGGCAGGTTGGACCCAATAAAGACACCACCATAAAACCACCTGGTGGCAGGTTGGACCCAATAAAGACACCACCATAAAACCACCTGGTGGCAGGTTTAACCCAATAACGACACCACCATAAAACCACCCAGTGGTTTAACCCAATAAAGACACTACCATAAAACCACCTGGTGGCAGGTTTAACCCAATAACGACACCACCATAAAACCACCCCGTGGCAGGTTTAACCCAATAACGACACCACCATAAAACCACCCAGTGGTTTAACCCAATAACGACACCACCATAAAACCACCCAGTGGTTGGACCCAATAAAGACACCACCATAAAACCGCTCAGTGGTTGGACCCAATAACGAGGGTGGTTACAGAATCCGTCAGTTTTAACAGTCGTTCATAAAAAACACCACCATTGTGACATAATATTAAAGAGCAAGTGCCTCAAAACCTTCAAACATATTTTTTGCTCTCTCAACGTGCGTATCTCTCCCCTCTCTCAACGTGCCTATCTCTCCCCTCTCTCAACGTGTGTATCTCTCCCCTCTCTCAACGTGTGTATCTCTCCCCTCTCTCAACGTGCGTATCTCTCACCTCTCTCAACGTGTGTATCTCTCCCCTCTCTCAACGTGCGTATCTCTCCCCTCTCTCAACGTGTGTATCTCTCCCCTCTCTCAACGTGCCTATCTCTCCCCTCTCTCAACGTGTGTATCTCTCCCCTCTCTCAACGTGTGTATCTCTCCCCTCTCTCAACGTGCGTATCTCTCCCCTCTCTCAACGTGTGTATCTCTCCCCTCTCTCAACGTGTGTATCTCTCTCCTCTCTCAATGTTCCTATCTCTCCCCTCTCTCAACGTGTGTATCTCTCCCCTCTCTCAACGTGCGTATCTCTCCCCTCTCTCAACGTGCGTATCTCTCCCCTCTCTCAACGTGTGTATCTCTCCCCTCTCTCAACGTGTGTATCTCTCCCCTCTCTCAACGTGCGTATCTCTCCCCTCTCTCAACGTGTGTATCTCTCCCCTCTCTCAACGTGTGTATCTCTCCCCTCTCTCAACGTGCCTATCTCTCCCCTCTCTCAACGTGTGTATCTCTCCCCTCTCTCAACGTGCGTATCTCTCCCCTCTCTCAACGTGCGTATCTCTCCCCTCTCTCAACGTGCGTATCTCTCCCCTCTCTCAACGTGCGTATCTCTCCCCTCTCTCAACGTGCGTATCTCTCCCCTCTCTCAACGTGCGTATCTCTCCCCTCTCTCAACGTGCGTATCTCTCTCCTCTCTCAACGTGCGTATCTCTCCCCTCTCTCAACGTGCGTATCTCTCCCCTCTCTCAACGTGCGTATCTATCCCCTCTCTCAACGTGCGTATCTCTCTCCTCTCTTAACGTGCGTATCTCTCCCCTCTCTCAACGTGCCTATCTCTCCCCTCTCTCAACGTGTGTATCTCTCCCCTCTCTCAACGTGTGTATCTCTCCCCTCTCTCAACGTGTGTATCTCTCCCCTCTCTCAACGTGTGTATCTCTCCCCTCTCTCAACGTGTGTATCTCTCCCCTCTCTCAACGTGCGTATCTCTCCCCTCTCTCAACGTGCGTATCTCTCCCCTCTCTCAACGTGTGTATCTCTCCCCTCTCTCAACGTGTGTATCTCTCTCCTCTCTCAACGTGCGTATCTCTCCCCTCTCTCAACGTGCGTATCTCTCCCCTCTCTCAACGTGCGTATCTCTCCCCTCTCTCAACGTGCGTATCTCTCTCCTCTCTCAACGTGCGTATCTCTCCCCTCTCTCAACGTGCCTATCTCTCCCCTCTCTCAACGTGTGTATCTCTCCCCTCTCTCAACGTGTGTATCTCTCCCCTCTCTCAACGTGTGTATCTCTCCCCTCTCTCAACGTGTGTATCTCTCCCCTCTCTCAACGTGTGTATCTCTCCCCTCTCTCAACGTGCGTATCTCTCCCCTCTCTCAACGTGCGTATCTCTCCCCTCTCTCAACGTGTGTATCTCTCCCCTCTCTCAACGTGTGTATCTCTCTCCTCTCTCAACGTGCGTATCTCTCCCCTCTCTCAACGAGCCTATCTCTCCCCTCTCTCAACGTGCGTATCTCTCCCCTCTCAACATGCGTATCTCTCCCCTCTCTCAACGAGCCTATCTCTCCCCTCTCTCAACGTGCGTATCTCTCCCCTCTCTCAACGTGCGTATCTCTCCCCTCTCTCAACGTGCGTATCTCTCCCCTCTCTCAACGAGCCTATCTCTCCCCTCTCTCAACGTGCGTATCTCTCCCCTCTCTCAACGTGTGTATCTCTCCCCTCTCTCAACGAGCCTATCTCTCTCCTCTCTCAACGTGCGTATCTCTCCCCTCTCTCAACGTGTGTATCTCTCCCCTCTCTCAACGTGTGTATCTCTCCCCTCTCTCAACGTGTGTATCTCTCCCCTCTCTCAACGTGTGTATCTCTCCCCTCTCTCAACGTGCGTATCTCTCCCCTCTCTCAACGTGTGTATCTCTCCCCTCTCTTTGCGAGTGCCTACAGTTGGAAAAGGCCATTTCCACCAACGGAGAGGTGCCCAAGCGCCATCCGATGTGACTCGGCCTGGGTAGCAAGCCTACTGTTGACTCTACCCTCCCTGGTGAGATTCCTTAAAGGAAATGGACATTGTGTTTAGCCAGTAATTTGTTCTGTATTTGTATTATACTGTAGATATTCTCAACGAGTTCAATTTCAACAAGAGTTATTCAAAAATGTACTTGTGGTTGATTTATTCTGGACCGGTATATGTTAACGTGATATTTTTACATATTTTCTTAGCAGTACAACATAAACTGGACTCATCAGTGATTGTTAAGTTGGATGGAATCACAGCCGCTTGAATAGGATTACAATTCCATTTAAGCTTTCATTCTCAGAAGCGTATTACTTTGCTGTACATATCATATCACTTCATTACTTATAACACCCAGTCTGTCTCCTTTATCACTGCACTGTACACAGCTGTAGCACACACACACACACACACACACACACCACACACACCACACACACACACACACACACACACACACACACACCACACACACCACACACACACACACACACACACACACACACACACACACACACACACACACACACACACACACACACACACACACACACACACACACACACACACACACCACACACACACACAGGCTGTTTTCTAGGCTCATCCCTGGAGAATCTCCCTCCTAATCTAACTGGGCTAATTTAAACGGTTTGATGGTGATTATGGCTGTTCATTAATTAAGGGTTTGACCCGGTTCTGACGTGTAATAATTCCTGCTAGTAAAGATTTTGCCCGGTTCTAATAAATCCAGTGACTAAACTACTGTGCCACATCCTCCGGGGAGCACCAAGCACTAATGAGACTGGTTAATCATCACAATGCCATTTGCCAACATGATGAGTGATGGGAGAGGCGGGCGGTGATGGGTGGTGGGTGGTGGGTGGTGGGTGGTGGCCGGTGGCAGGCGGTGGTGGGTGGTGGGTGGTGGGAGGTGGTGGGTGGTGGGTGGGTGGTGGGTGGGTGGTGGCCGGTGGTGGGAGGTGGATGGGTGGTGGCCGGTGGTGGGTGGTGGGTGGGTGGTGGCCGGTGGTGGGTGGTGGGTGGGTGGTGGGTGGGTGGGTGGTGGCCGGTGGTGGGAGGTGGATGGGTGGTGGCCGGTGGTGGGTGGTGGGTGGGTGGTGGCCGGTGGTGGGTGGTGGGTGGGAGGTGGGTGGGTGGTGGGTGGGTGGTGGGCAACAAGCAGAGCCAGGGAGAGGAGTGGTAATGGTGTCATCTGTATCGGTGTAGGAGCTACGGGCAAGGGAGGCAACGGGAAGCATGCGTAACGCAAAGCCCTGTTTTCTCCCACCTGGCGAGGCCAGCTCTCAACCTGTCTAACTGTCTGTCTGTATGTCGGTCTCTGTGCAAAACTAGTACTTGACCTGCTTTGAAGAAGACCCTGACAAACTGTCTGGTTTGAGATATCCTTACAGGAGTTTTGAGGTAGAATCTTCATTTATCAACCTTCTCAATAATAAAAGAAGTCCAATGTTGTTTGAAGACATGATATCGATTTAATTGATATCAGCGGTTGCTCGTCTGACACCATAAAAGGAAATTGTGTAATAAAATCTTGATTAAAGTCCCGGGGGGGATCCACATTATGCAGAATTTCACACCCAGTCAATGTCCTTGACTGTCTTTGAGAAATACGATCATCATTAAAACTGCTATTCTTCAACCAGTTGCAGCACATGAAACCTTCTGTGTCCAATCCTCACAGGGGTTTAAGACCAGGAAGGCCTAGTGTCCGCTATCCATAGATGTTGGTAAATGTACATTGTCTGTGTGCCTCTGGGTTTTGAAATCAGTCTTCATAGGGATAGACATCCATGGTTCATATTGCATACAGTGTGTGTTGAACAGGCAGTCTTTCTGACAGCCTCCATTTCTGATTCAGTGTTTCTCTTATCTTGCCTCCCAGCCTGGACATATTGACCGTGGCCTTGCCTTGTGTGGGCTGAGTTGTCAGGTAAGGCAGCTAGCGACATTAGAACACCAGGGTCTGGATTCACAAAGTGTCTCAAAGAGTGTTAAGGATCATAATTATATGGATCCTAGATCAGCACTCCTATGGGCTCAGCTGTCACAAAGCCTCCAGAGGATCCACCCCTTCCTCCTCAGCCTCTTCTTCTTTTCAACCTGACTGACTGACTGACTGACTGATTGATTGACTGACTGGCTGATTGACTGACTGACTGGCTGATTGACTGACTGACTGACTGACTGACTGACTGATTGATTGATTGATTGATTGACTGACCGACTGAATGACTGACCGATTGACTGACTGACTGACTGACTGAATGACTGATTGATTGATTGACTGACTGAATGACCGACTGACTGACTGACTGACTGATTGATTGATTGACTGACTGAATGACCGACTGACTGACTGATTGACTGACTGACTGACTGACTGATTGATTGATTGACTGACTGAATGACCGACTGATTGAATGACTGACTGACTGACTGAGTGACCGACTGACTGATTGAATGACTGTCTGACACCAACACAAACAGCCTGTGGACTATGTGACTCCATTATGTCATCGTGGCTCTATTATGCAGGATCGGGTAGTGTTTCTATTCCAGCCACCATCAGAGACCAACATCCTCGTCTTGGTTCCTGTGTCAAAGATCTAACGCTGAGGTGTAACAGTGGTGTGGTTTGTGGGAAGCAGACACACCCACCTGTGTGTGTTTACACCTTACTAGAACGATACCCCGGCGTCAAATACGACAGGCAGACAAGCCGTGGTGAGATCCATCCATTGTCTGTGTGTAAGCTGAGCCCTGTAGCTATTTAAAAATGGCCGCCGAGCTCATTGTGCGAGGGAATCGTAGCGTGGTAGGAACAGCTGCGGCCTTCCCGGGAGAGAATGTTGAACGCTGACGTCGGCTGAGAATCTGATGGCCTTGTAACAGGGGGGATGTGATAGTGGCGGATGAAACATACTGGGGATAGCCGGCTGCAGCACCGCGGCATCTCACGTCTGCAGCTGTGGAATGGGTCCTTAGGGAGCAGTAGAGAGAATAGCCCAGGGGGAGGGGGATGGGTTCTCAAATAGAAGAACAAATAAATGTTTCTGTCAAGACTAGTCCAGATTTGGAACGTTTATTGACGTATTGCTCCTTTGTTTTTTGGTTTGACCATGTTTAGTCAGACGGCAATACCATACGTACATTTAGTTTTTTGGGGGGATAAAGCTTGAATTGGGAAAAGTTCCAATAGAAAAATAGCTTCTCCTTTGTTCACCACATGCTGTGTGGTGAAGGAGGATGTTCTCGACTGCGTCATGGTGTTCCAATTCAAACAGCTTTTCTTCCGCTCAGAGGAAACCGAGAGATCCACGGCAGAGTAAATTATTCCCTAGTGAATGACAAGAGGGGGGTTGTATTGATGAGTAGAGGACGACATGGATCTGAGGGCCAGTAACACTCAGTGATCTCTAAAACCAGCCAAGGCCCTGTCTTGTTCTACCCTGCCGTAATCACTCCCTCAGACAAGAAAGGACCTCCTTGCCCCGTTGAGACTTGTTACCGGCCGAGCGCTGTGTTTATTTAATGGCCACACCGGGGAGTCCTTAACCCCGGGATTTAACCACAGGAAGCAAGGTCATCGGGTGACCGAGGCCAACCAGAATCCACGCCGTCATCATCCCTAAGGATGTAGATGTTCTTGCTGAATCAGCTACATCATATGAACATCCCCATACTAATGCACTGTATACATGTGGATTTAGATGGTTTCTTGGTATGGCAAGTCACTTGAAGATCTTTTATAATCTCTGTCATTGTTTGGTCAGGCTCCTTTATTGAGAGGGAGGGAGGGAGGGAGGGAGGGAGGGAGGGAGGGAGGGAGGGAGGGAGGGAGGGAGGGAGGGAAGGGGGGGTCTGGTACAGTGTATTATAATAACATTGAATACACTGTATAGTGTCAGCTGATCCTCTCTGTTACCTGGAGATAGATGCCAAGGCTTCTGGGTAATTTAAAAAGTAGGGCACCCAATATAATCTCCATGATTAAAGATGAATTTTTCCGGCCTGGCAACTTTTATTAAAACTAAAGAGCAGCGCCGCTCTGTGCTGATATGGAGCAGGTGGGGTGGGTGGAGGGAAGTGCAAGCGAGGGAGAGATCGTAAATGAAATAATAAATGATATGCCACAGACCCATTATGGATGAACATTTGAACATGAGCTCCCATTAAAATGTTGGGAATGAGTTGACTGGAAATCAACTTGAAGGAATCACCCAATACAGTGTATTCGAGACGTCAGTACAGACACAAAAACAACGGATCCCATCATTGACAAACTATAAACTTATGTGGTGCACTGATGTTACAGGGGACATTAAGGGGACATTAATGGGAATGTGTATGTCTCTACAGGGGAAAATTAATGGGAATGTGTATATCTCTATAGGGGAAATTAATGGGAATGTGTATATCTCTATAGGGGAAATTAATGGGAATGTGTATATCTCTATAGGGGAAAATTAATGGGAATGTGTATATCTCTATAGGGGAAATTAATGGGAATGTGTATATCTCTATAGGGGAAAATTAATGGGAATGTGTATATCTCTATAGGGGAAATTAATGGGAATGTGTATATCTCTACAGGGGAAATTAATGGGAATGTGTATATCTCTCTAGGGGAAATTAATGGGAATGTGTATATCTCTCTAGGGGAAATTCATACGAATTTGCATCCTTGAACCAGATGTCACACATTGGGTCGCTATAGGCAACTAGAACATAGAGCATTGAGGTCTAGATGGAGATGTCTTGTAGAACCAGACGACACGTGAAAAGACTCTAATGCTCCCGAAGACATGTCTTTAGTTTTCCATTTACTCTGCAGAACTACCCATGTTGAGACACATTGTCTCTTTTCCAAGGCAGTCCTGAAACAGCAGCAAACAAACTAAACTACTCTCATGAAAAATACCAATTCTTATATTGTTGTTATACCCAAAACTACTCTCATGAAAACAACCAATTCTTATATTGTTGTTATACCCAAAACTACTCTCATGAAAACAATCAATTCTTATATTGTTGTTATACCCAAAACTACTCTCATGAAAATTGTCATATTGACATTACACCAAAAGTCCACAAGTCCACAGATATAAGTATTTTCCAACAAAACACAGCTTACATTTCCAAGGTAATGTTTTTTTGGTTTTCCAGCAGTGGTTCCTCTCCTTGTATGGAGTGATGCTTCTGAAAAGCCTTTTTCAACCCCAATCTCTACTTTTGCCATTTGACACTTATCTCAGCTTGGTGATAAACTGAATTCTTTGATCAGTGTGTTCCTCATCATCACACGACTGTTACGTAAACATGGAGACCGTTAGGAAAACATGCCTGACATTAGATCAACATACTGGACTGGAGTCCAAATACAGGCATATTTGGTTGGACTAATTCTCCTCACTTTTTCCATGGGAGCGGTGTTTATGCATCTAATCATTCAAAAATGTATTTTATAAAAAAACACACACACTGGGTCACAGGACTGTACAATGAGTCAGTGAGTCATGGAAAAATACAACATTCATACATTTCAATCAGTTCAATAGAAGGATGACAGTTCCTGGCCATCATTTTAGCCAGGACTCCAAAAGCACATTTATTTTAAACCCTTGAAATCCCAATCACTTGGAGCCATAAACAAACAGAATATGATTGCAGCTCAGAAAGCTACAGTACACTAAAGCAAACCTTTATGAAGGCAGTCCACCCCTGATACATACAACAACCTGGTACTGTTGTGTACATACAGTATACGCATGGAGCATGCAGCCATCTATCACACAGTATATGCCAGATGCTTTGATCCGAAGCAACTTACAGTCATGGAAACATTTTACGTGTAGGGGGCCCCAGTGGGAATCAAACCCACGATCCTGGTGTTGCAAGAACCATGTTCTACTAACTGAACTACAGAGGACCATGTTCTACTAACTGAACTACAGAGGACCATGTTCTACTAATAGAACTACAGAGGACCGTGCTCTACTAACTGAACTACAGAGGACCGTGTTCTACTAACTGAACTACAGAGGACCATGTTCTACTAACTGAACTACAGAGGACCATGTTCTACTAACTGAACTACAGAGGACCATGTTCTACTAACTGAACTACAGAGGACCATGTTCTACTAACTGAACTACAGAGGACCATGTTCTACTAACTGAACTACAGAGGACCATGTTCTACTAACTGAACTACAGAGGACCATGTTCTACTAACTGAACTACAGAGGACCATGTTCTACTAATAGAACTACAGAGGACCATGTTCTACTAACTGAACTACAGAGGACCGTGTTCTACTAACTGAACTACAGAGGACCATATTCTACTAACTGAACTACAGAGGACCATGTTCTACTAACTGAACTACAGAGGACCATGTTCTACTAACTGAACTACAGAGGACCATGTTCTACTAACTGAACTACAGAGGACCATGTTCTACTAACTGAACTACAGAGGGCCATGTTCTACTAACTGAACTACAGAGGATCATGTTCTACTAATAGAACTACAGAGGACCATGTTCTACTAACTGAACTACAGAGGACAGTGTTCTACTAACTGAACTACAGAGGACCATGTTCTACTAACTGAACTACAGAGGACCGTGTTCTACTAACTGAACTACAGAGGACCATGTTCTACTAACTGAACTACAGAAGACCATATTCTACTAACTGAACTACAGAGGACCATGTTCTACTAACTGAACTACAGAGGACCATGTTCTACTAACTGAACTACAGAGGACCATGTTCTACTAACTGAACTACAGAGGACCATGTTCTACTAACTGAACGACAGAGGGCCATGTTCTACTAACTGAACTACAGAGGATCATGTTCTACTAATAGAACTACAGAGGACCATGTTCTACTAACTGAACTACAGAGGACCGTGTTCTACTAACTGAACTACAGAGGACCATGTTCTACTAACTGAACTACAGAGGACTGTGTTCTACTAACTGAACTACAGAGGACCATGTTCTACTAACTGAACTACAGAGGACCGTGTTCTACTAACTGAACTACAGAGGACCATGTTCTACTAACTGAACTACAGAGGACCGTGTTCTACTAACTGAACTACAGAGGACCGTGTTCTACTAACTGAACTACAGAGGACCATGTTCTACTAACTGAACTACAGAGGACCATGTTCTACTAACTGAACTACAGAGGATCATGTTCTACTAATAGAACTACAGAGGACCATGTTCTACTAACTGAACTACAGAGGACCATGTTCTACTAATAGAACTACAGAGGACCGTGTTCTACTAACTGAACTACAGAGGACCATGTTCTACTAACTGAACTACAGAGGACCGTGTTCTACTAACTGAACTACAGAGGACCGTGTTCTACTAACTGAACTACAGAGGACCATGTTCTACTAACTGAACTACAGAGGACCATGTTCTACTAACTGAACTACAGAGGATCATGTTCTACTAATAGAACTACAGAGGACCATGTTCTACTAACTGAACTACAGAGGACCATGTTCTACTAATAGAACTACAGAGGACCATGTTCTACTAATAGAACTACAGAGGACCATGTTCTACTAATAGAACTACAGAGGACCATGTTCTACTAACTGAACTACAGAGGACCATGTTCTACTAACTGAACTACAGAGAACCATGTTCTACTAACTGAACTACAGAGGACCATGTTCTACTAACTGAACTACAGAGGACCATGTTCTACTAACTGAACTACAGAGGATCATGTTCTACTAATAGAACTACAGAGGACCATGTTCTACTAACTGAACTACAGAGGACCATGTTCTACTAATAGAACTACAGAGGACCATGTTCTACTAATAGAACTACAGAGGACCATGTTCTACTAACTGAACTACAGAGGACCATGTTCTACTAACTGAACTACAGAGGACCATGTTCTACTAATTGAACTACAGAGGACCATGTTCTACTAACTGAACTATAGAGGATCATGTTCTACTAATAGAACTACAGAGGACCATGTTCTACTAACTAAACTACAGAGGACCATGTTCTACTAATAGAACTACAGAGGACCATGTTCTACTAATAGAACTACAGAGGACCATGTTCTACTAACTGAACTACAGAGGACCATGTTCTACTAACTGAACTACAGAGGACCATGTTCTACTAACTGAACTACAGAGGACCATGTTCTACTAATAGAACTACAGAGGACCATGTTCTACTAATAGAACTACAGAGGACCATGTTCTACTAACTGAACTACAGAGGACTATGTTCTACTAACTGAACTACAGAGGACCATGTTCTACTAACTGAACTACAGAGGACCATGTTCTACTAACTGAACTACAGAGGACCATGTTCTACTAACTGAACTACAGAGGACCATGTTCTACTAACTGAACTACAGAGGACCATGTTCTACTAACTAAACTACAGAGGACCATGTTCTACTAACTGAACTACAGAGGACCGTGTTCTACTAACTGAACTACAGAGGACCATGTTCTACTAACTGAACTACAGAGGACCATGTTCTACTAATAGAACTACAGAGGACCATGTTCTACTAACTGAACTACAGAGGACCATGTTCTACTAACTGAACTACAGAGGACCATGTTCTACTGGCTGAACTACAGAGGACCATATTCTACTAACTGAACTACAGGGGACCATGTTCTACTAACTGAACTACAAATGACCATGTTCTACTAAATGAACTACAGAGGACCACTGAACTACAGAGGACAGTGCTCTACAATGATTGCATTGCTACTGCACTATGAGTGGAATCACTTCAGCTATCACTATGCCTTTGCTTTGACTACTTCTCCCGTGGTGACAAGGTATCTGAGGAAAGCTCATCTAAGGGAAGAGCTCTGTCTGTGTTGTTTGTACAGTACAGCATGTGTTCCTGGCTGTGCAGAGAAAACAGAGGCAACAGAACAGAGACTATGGCTTCTAATTAGTGGGTGATTCAGAAAGTTGAGCTGTCTCCGCCGTGCCAAGTCAACCCGGAGTACCAGTCCTGAGTCGATGTGCGGGGGTACAAGGCAATAACTTGGCTATATACAGGGAATACCAGTCCTGAGTCGATATGCAGGGGTACAAGGCAATAACTTGGCTATATACAGGGAATACCAGTCCTGAGTCGATATGCAGGGGTACAAGGCAATAACTTGGCTATAAACAGGGAATACCAGTCCTGAGTCGATGTGCAGGGGTACAAGGCAATAACTTGGTTATATACAGGGAATACCAGTCCTGAGTCGATATGCAGGAGTATGAGGTAATAACTTTGCTATATACAGGGAATACCAGTCCTGAGTCGATGTGCAGGGGTACAAGGCAATAACTTGGCTATATACAGGGAATACCAGTCCTGAGTCGATATGCAGGAGTATGAGGTAATTGAGATAGCTATATACGGGGAATACCAGTCCTGAGTTGATATGCAGGAGTATGAGGTAATTGAGATAGCTATATACAGGGAATACCAGTACTGAGTCGATGTGTGTGCGCGCATATGTATTGAGTGTGCATGAGTGACACGGGTCTTTCTCACAAGCTACAAGTGAAGACAGACACATCGGGGACATTTTTATGGTTAAAATGATCTTCTCCAAACTAGAAACACACATGCTCCTTATGTACAGTGGGGCAAAAAAGTATTTAGTCAGCCACCAATTGTGCAAGTTCTCCCACTTAAAAAGATGAGAGATGCCTGTAATTTTCATCATAGGTACACTTCAACTATGACAGACAAAATGAGGGAAAAAAATCCAGAAAATCACATTGTAGGATTTTTAATGAATTTATTTGCAAATTATGGTGGAAAATAAGTATTTGGTCAATCAAAAGTTTATCTCAATACTTTGTTATATACCCTTTGTTGGCAATGACAGAGGTCAAACGTTTTCTGTAAGTCTTCACAAGGTTTTCACACACTGTTGCTGGTATTATGGCCCATTCCTCCATGCAGATCTCCTCTAGAGCGGTGAGGTTTTGGGGCTGTTGCTGGGCAACACGGACTTTCAACTCCCTCCAAAGATTTTCTATGGGGTTGAGATCTGGAGACTGACTAGGCCACTCCAGGACCTTGAAATGCTTCTTACGAAGCCACTCCTTCGTTGCCCGGGCGGTGTGTTTGGGATCATTGTCATGCTGAAAGACCCAGCCACGTTTCATCTTCAATGCCCTTGCTGATGGAAGCATACATGGCCCCATTCATTCTTTCCTTTACACGGATCAGTCGTCCTGGTCCCTTTGCAGAAAAACAGCCCCAAAGCATGATGTTTCCACCCCCATGCTTCACAGTAGGTATGGTGTTCTTTGGATGCAACTCAACATTCTTTGTCCTCCAAACACAACGAGTTGAGTTTTTACCAAAAAGTTATATTTTGGTTTCATCTGACCATATGACACTCTCCCAATCTTCTTCTGGATCATCCAAATGCTCTCTAGCAAACTTCAGACGGGCCTGGACATGTACTGGCTTAAGCAGGGGGACACGTCTGGCACTGCAGGATTTGAGTCCCTGGCGGCGTAGTGTGTTGCTGATGGTAGGCTTTGTTACTTTGGTCCCAGCTCTCTGCAGGTCATTCACTAGGTCCCCCCGTGTGGTTCTGGGAATTTTGCTCACCGTTCTTGTGATCATTTTGACCCCACGGGGTGAGATCTTGCGTGGAGCCCCAGATCGAGGGAGATTATCAGTGGTTTTGTATGTCTTCCATTTCCTAATAATTACTCCCACAGTTGATTTCTTCAAACCAAGCTGCTTACCTATTGCAGATTCAGTCTTCCCAGCCTGGTGCAGGTCTACAATTTTGTTTCTGGTGTCCATTGACAGCTCTTTGGTCTTGGCCATAGTGGAGTTTGGAGTGTGACTGTTTGAGGTTGTGGACAGGTGTCTTTTATACTGATAACAAGTTCAAACAGGTGCCATTAAAATGCAGGTAACGATTGAAGATGTTACAGGTCTGTGAGATCCAGAAAACTTGCTTGTTTGTAGGTGACCAAATACTTTTTTTCACCATAATTTGCAAATAAATTCATTAAAAATCCTACAATGTGATTTTCTTTCTCATTTTGTCTGTCATAGTTGAGTACCTATGGTGAAAATTACAGGCGTCTCATCTTTTTAAGTGGGAGAATTTGCACAATTGGTGGCTGACTAAATACTTTTTTTGCCCCACTGTACATAGACACACTGGCTTTACTCAAAGCATGTTGTTAGTAAAGATTGAAAATACCTGGATTATTTTGGAGGATGAAGGGGGGGGACAGGAGGTTTGGGAGGGGCATAGAGGAGTGTGAGGAGGGAGGAAGGGGGAGAGAGTGTGAGGAGGGTGTTGGGAGAGGAAGGTGAGAGGAGGGAGGAAGGAGAGAGGAGGGAGGTGGGAGAGAAGGGTGAAGGGAGAGAGGAGGGAGGAGGGAGAGGAGGGTGAAGGAAGAGGAGGGAGGAGTGAGAGAGAAGGGAGGAGGGAGAGAGGAGGGAGGAGGGAGAGATGAGGGTGGAGGGAGAGAGGAGGGAGGAGGGAGGAGGGAGAGGAGGGTCAGGAGGCTGAAGGGAGAGAGAAGGGTGGAGGGAGAGAGGAGGGTGAAGGGAGAGAGGAGGGTGAGAGGAGGAAGTTGGGAGGGAGGAGGGAGAGAAAAGTGAGGAGGGAGAGAGGAGGGTGAAGGGAGAGAGGAGGGTGAGAGGAGGAAGTTGGGAGAGAGGAGGGAGGAGGGATAGAGGAGGGTGAGGAGGGTGAAGGGAGCGTGAAGGAAGGGGTTAGAGGAGGGGGAGAGGAGGGTGAGGAGGGTGAAGAGAAAGAGAAGGGTGAGGAGGGTGAAGGGAAACACGAGGGGTTAGAGGAGAGAGAAGGGAGGGTGAAAGGATGGGTGAGGAGAGAGGAGGAGGGGTAAGAGGAGGGGTGAGAGGAGGGGTGAGAGAGGAGGAGGGGGGAGACAGACAGCAGCAATTACAGCTGATCTCGACTAGGATCTCCACAGAGGGGAGGAGCAAAAAAGAGAGTCAGAGAGAGAGGGAGGGGGATGTAAGAGTGGGAGAGAGAACGAAAGAGGGAGAGGGAGAACGAGATAGGGACATAGTTATAGTGGGCGTAGAGGTACACGTGAGAGAGAGAGAGAGAGAGAGAGAGGGTGAGAGAGAGTGAGAGAGAGAGAGAGAGAGAGAGAGAGAGAGAGAGAGAGAGAGAGAGAAAGAGAGAGAGAGAGAGAGAGAGTGAGACAGAGAGAGCAGTGCGCTGGTCTCTCCATCCCTCTACTGTAAAGCCTCTAACCGTCTACTGAGCCACTGGGTCGGGGAGCCCAGAGGACTAGGAGGACCAGGGGGAGGTCATCAGGCCCTGGGCAGAGTACTGCTGCTGGAGATATAGGGTGGGGCGGTCCCGGACCTAGGTACGGCAGACGGAGTGGCAGCAGCACGGGGGGCCGACGGGGGCCGCGGTGGCGGGGGGGATGGCCCCCGGGGGTCGTTTACGGCCAGGGGGTCCTGGACCACAGATCACATGAGCGAGATGTCGCTCAGCGGGCGCGACAGCATCCCCCAGGAAGGGGCGGCGGGAGCGAGGAACGCACGAGTCAAGCGGGCAGTGCGCCTCTCGTCCATCGTGGCTCAGGAGGTGAGTGATAGGCTGGCCAGTGTTACCCAGGGATACCCATACCATTGTTGCCCGACCAGAGCCAGGATCCAGCGGGTTTTGCCGGGGTTAACTTGGTTGTCCTCTAGGGAGAGACCATGGGTTTGGCCTGTAGATGCAGTATTCTATGGAGAGCGACTGTACAGCTGCTACTACCCTGGGAAATAAACTGTAGCCGGACAGGAGTGCATTGAACTCCACTCCTCTCTCCTCTCCCCCTTGTCTCTGTATTGAATATGTTGAGCGCATTGCCCGAGGGAGCTAGACCAGCGCTCAGCAACCCAAGGGTGGTTATTTGATTGTGTTACCCCGGAGATTCCAATTTTAGCAAGCGAGCCTCTAGCCCCACAGAGCATAATAAAGATATCCAATATCTCATTCGCGTAGAGATAGAGGTGTGGTTCTCTGTTAGATACGCGAGACAAAAGTGCCTTAAGAGTCTTTATTGATGACATTCTTCAAATGTCGCCGTTTACGCTCTCCTCTCGGTGGCTTCTGTAAATAGAGCCATCGGAGAGACATCACCAGCGCTGTTATGAGAGAGAGAGAGGGATGGGATGGTGTGGTGGGGGTGCTGTGCTGCAGGACTGTGCTGGGGGATATGGGATGGTGTGGTGGGGGGGCTGTGCTGCAGGACTGTGGTGGGCATATGGGATGATGTGGTGGGGGACTGTACAGAGGGATATGGGTTGGCGTGATGGGGGACTGTACAGGGGGATATGGGTTGGCGTGATGGGGGACTGTACAGGGGGATATGGGTTGGCGTGATGGGGGACTGTACAGGGGGATATGGGTTGGCGTGGTAGGGGACCGTTCTGGGGGATATTGGCAGACCGTATGGCAGTGACATCAATCCATCCTACCAGATCAGTGACCATAATGGAAACTGGCTCCGTCCTACCTGAACAGTGACCGTAAGGGATAATAGGATCCCTCGCTGAAAAGTTATATCAACAATTTCCACCTAGAGATGTTTGGCCTTCCACGCACTAGTGACTGACTGGGGAGGAGGAGAGAGACGGGGGTGAGAAAGAGGAGGAGGAGAGAGACGGGGGTGAGAAAGAGGAGGAGGAGAGACGAGGGTGAGAAAGACGGGGGTGAGAAAGAGGAGGAGGAGAGAGACGGGGGTGAGAAAGAGGAGGAGGAGAGACGAGGGTGAGAAAGACGGGGGTGAGAAAGAGGAGGAGGAGAGAGACGGGGGTGAGAAAGAGGAGGAGGAGAGACGAGGGTGAGAAAGACGGGGGTGAGAAAGAGTGGTTCCAAGCAAACAACCGCCATCCATCACGTTTACAAACATTGCCCTTGAATGCAGCAATCAGTGACTATGGACAACTAAATCTAGACTGTCTTCCTCTGCTCCTTAAAGTGTATCCCCTCCACCAGCCAACCAGCCACCTCTCATCTCCCAGAGGCCTTGGCGTGGCACCTGATGGAACGCACCTGGGGCCTGGACGCCTCCCGCGTTCTCTGCCCCCCTCTCCCCCCTCTACTATTTCTCCCAGTCTCTCACCCAGTCCTCCCTTGGTTTCTCCCCCCATCTTCACTCTCTCCCAGTCTACCCCGGTCTTCGTCTTTCTCCTGTAGTCTCCTCTTTTTATGTTTTTTATTTTACCTTTATTTAACTAGGCAAGTCAGTTAAGAACAAATTCTTATTTTCAATTGTCTGCCTGTTCAGGGGCAGAACTACAGATTTGCAACCTTCCGGTTACTGTTCCAACGCTCTAACCACTAGGCTACCCTGCCGCCCCAAGTCTAACCTCAAGGCTACGCCACAAGGCTACCATCTACCCCAGTCTTCCCATCTTTCCCCTGTAGTCTCTAACCCACTCTCTCCTTTTCGTCTAATCTCTATAAATTGAGTGGGAGAGAAACCAGCCGTTTTCCAAAACAACACATGACTCACTCCATAACAAAGTTAGACCGCCACAGTCAGAAAAAAATACTGTCAAAGTACAGTAACCTCTAGTATGGATATATACCCAGTCAGCGTAAAGGTGTGTCACCTTTAAAGGAGTGTAAGTTGCTCTGGATAAAATGTAAAAGTTATTGGTTTTGGTTATTTAGTATGTAGAAGTACTAGTCAGCAGTATGCAGTAGTAAGTATGTAGTAAGTATGTAATAAGTATGTCATAAGTATGTCGTAAGTATGTAGTAAGTATGTACTATACATGCAGTACCTGTCGAAAGTTTGGACACACCTACTCAGTCAAGAGTTTTTCTTTATTTGTACTATTTTCTACATTGTAGAATAATAGTGAAGACATCAAAACTATGAAATAACACATATGGAATCATGTAGTAACCAAAAAAGTGTTAAACAAATCAAAATATATTTTATATTTGAGATTCTTCAAAGTAGCCACCCTTTGCCTTGATGACAGCTTTGCACAGTCTTGGTATTCTCTCAACCAGCTTCATGAGGTATTCACCTGGATTCTCTCAACACTATAGGCTCCGGGAATATTAGTGCACTTAGTTAGGGAATAAGGTGTGATTTGGGATGCAAACATTGTTTCATCTGAACAGATGGTGTACGCACACAGATGGACAGGGATACAATGTAAAATTTATGTATTTATATATATTTATATTCATTTATTGTAGAGATTTAAAAAAAAGGGATATTTCATCAGGAGGATGAAGGTATGAAATTGTGTTATAAAAAGTCATGTTTTTCTCCGCTGGTATTTCTCTGTTTTCCAAAGAGCACCTATGATTGTTTATGTAGCCTACACTGTATCAAGTCATTTATCATACACGGATCGTCGGTCACGCGTCTGTAATACTGCTCTGCATCCTATAGAATGAACTTCTAGCGTGACAAATGTCATTTTGCGTCGACATTGTGGGACATATTGAATGTATGCATATTATTTTGACTATACTGAAAATCCACATATGATTCTGTTAGTTAGGACCACCTTGGTCAATTGGATAAGCATAAGCACACACACACACACACACATATACACACACACTGGCAACACAGGCAGTATTGCAATGTCCAGAAGAAGCCGTCTCCTTGTATCCTGTGCTCTTCATCCCTCTGGCATTATACTCTTCCAGACGCTTATTTTTTTTTTTCTTTTTTTTTTTTTTTTAAAGTGGGGGGGGGGGGGGGGGTCAAGCTTAATATTGCGGGAAAGAATATTGGTTCCATCAATGTAATTGTCTGCATCATTTCCAATCCCCCCCATGTATTTTTTGGGTAAATACAGTATATATATATATCCATACACGCATGCATACATATACACATATATACATACGCATACCTATATAGACATACATACTTTTTTAAAGAATATACCTTTATTATTATTCCCTGCAAACTCTACCGCCGATCCCCCGAATGGAGTAAACTAATAAACACTAACACTTCTGCTTCTACCTTCAGTTTATACATCTTATACAAGTTTTACAGACACAGTCTATTTTACAAGAGTTATTTTTTGTTTGTTTTTAGTCCTTCCTCTATTTCTGATGTCCATCCAGTTTGATTTCTATTTGTAACTGTGCTATTTCACAAAAGTTCTGAACCTATATACATTTTACCGACCCCATATGATTTACATGGTTTATCTTGTTATTAGTCCCACCCTTCAGCTCCATTCAACCCCTCCCAACTATCTCTTAACATCGTCCATTTTGGATTTCTATTTGCCATATATTTTTCAGCTGTGCTGTGATGCTTCACAAACGAATTGAACCTTTCTATTCTCATAGCTTCTACAAATTGTAAATTAAAAATTAAACCTTTTGCTAAAATAATTGTTATATTATTGATTGATTGACTATGGCTTTTCAAATCACCCAGTATTGCTGTCTGTAGCGTTAGTTCTAGGCAAATGTTGCAATTCTTCAGCCATTCCTGGCCCTGTGACCAAAAACGAGCTACATATGGACAATACCAAAATAAATGATCTAATGACTCTGCCTCCTCACAGCAAAATCTGCAGAGCTGGGAAGACTGTATTCCCCATATAATTAACATTCGATTGGTTGCAAGAATTTTGTATAGTAATTTAAATTGAAAAATTTGAAGTTTTGAATCTGGTGTCATTTTGCATATCAATTCATAAACCATGTGCCATGGAATCGGTACATCAAAAATCTCTTCCCAACTATTTTGCAATTTATATGGCACAGCTGTCCGTTTTTTGGTCCTTAAATGAAATTGGTATATGTTTTTATTTATCACACTTTTCTTTAACCATTTATGTTCTTTAATACAGGTCCGACAGACAAGTTCCTTACTCTTTCTCCCTTCTACTTGCCTCTTCCATTTGTGTGGTAATGCTGCAATTAATTGGTTGTAATTTTGGGTAGAGCAGACATTTCTATATGTCTGTGTTAGCTGCATGTGTGACATCACTCCACCAGTCCTATTTATCATATCATTCACTAAAATCATATATATATATTTTTTTTTTCTTTGAAAAATGCATTTTTTTTTAAATCAATTAGTATATTTGAATTTAACCACAATATTTGTTGTATTATTTGTTCTGTATTTTCAGTTGGATTAAACTGAAATTGCAACCAACTTTCTAAGGCTTGTTTAAAAAATAACGATATTTTGGAGATTATTTCCTTTTCAAACAACCGAAAGTGAGCCGGTGTAATCTGAATAAAGGGGAAAAGGCCCTTCTTGAACATTAATGAGACATTCATACCAATTTACTAGAGAATCAGTTTGGATTTAAGTATAACTTTTGTATGACTGATGCCATTAGTGAGTGGTCTAATGTTTTAATATTGAATAATTTCTGCCCTCCGAATTCATATTCGTTATATAAATAGGCCCTTTTAATTGTATCTCTCTCTCGCTCTTTCTCTCACTCTCCACTCTCTTACCACTCTCACCACTCTCTCTTACTCCTCTCTCTCTGTCTCTCTCTCTCTCTCTCTATCGCTCTCTCCCCCTCTCTCTCACGCTCTCCCTCTCTCTCCCCTCTCCCTCTCTCTCTCTCCCCTCTCCCTCTCTCTCTCTCTTCCCTTCTCTCTCTCTCTCTCTCTCACGCTCTCCCTCTCTCTCCCCTCTCTCTCTCTCTCTCTCTTCCCTTCTCTCTCTCTCTCTCTCTCACGCTCTCCCTCTCTCTCCCCTCTCTCTCTCTCTCTCTCTCTCTTCCCTTCTCTCTCTCTCTCTCTCACGCTCTCCCTCCCTCTCTCTCTCTCTCTCTCTCTCTCTCTCTCTCCTCTCTCTCTCTCTCTCTCTCTCTCTCTCTCTCTCTCCCCTCTATCTCTCTATCTCTCTCTCTCTTTACCTCCCTCCTTCCTCTCTACACTACCCTCTGTCATGTCTACATTTTGATTGCAGCCAGGCTGACTTTGCTCTTTTGTCTATTTGATATCAAGAGGCCTGTCTCATTCTCACAGGACTGTTTAGGCTGGCAAAAATATCAAATCAAATCAACGTTTATTCGTCACACGCACAGGATACAACAGGTGTAAACAGTTTAGTGAAATGCTTACTTGCAACTATTTAAATAGGGAGCAAAAACAATCACTCTGAAGGTGAGGCTGATTCATTCCAACACTCTCCTCCTCTTCAACCCCCTAGCCTCCCCAGAGGAGCGCACGGCACCACCAACACATTTGCTCCTTTCCTAATAATACCCTGTTGAATTTGCATTTCGACACATTGCTATGTTCACTTCTGGTAAGCTCCTCTTGTGTTTTTAGAATGGATTCCATCCAAATGAAGATTTACTTCCCCAGGATGTATAATCTTGTTTTTTAGCAGTGTTTTTAGTGACTTTAGTTCCTGTTTGGAGTCCATAATACCTTATGATTACAGCTGAACTACGGGAAAATACTTATTGTGTGTCTCTTCTTCTCTGTTAGTTGTAAGACTCCAATTCTTCTGACTGATAAGTGCTCTGTCTGTCTCTTCCATGTTGTGTCATCCTTCCTCACATCAAACACCCCCTGATTGACTTGGCCAGGCCCAGAGCCCATGTATGAGGCCGGATTGCAGTTTGTCAGCCCCTGTCCGCCCTTCCTGTCAGCCCCTGTCCGCCCTACCTGTCAGCCCCTGTCCGCCCTACCTGTCAGCCCCTGTCCGCCCTACCTGTCAGCCCCTGTCCGCCCTACCTGTCAGCCCCTGTCCGCCCTACCTGTCAGCCTCTGTCCGCCCTACCTGTCAGCCTCTGTCCGCCCTACCTGTCAGCCTCTGTCCGCCCTACCTGTCAGCCTCTGTCCGCCCTACCTGTCAGCCTCTGCCTGTCAGTCATGTCCCCCTGTCTGTCCCCCCTGTCCCCCTGCCTGTCCCTCCTGTCTGTCCCCTTGTCAGCCCCTGCCTGTCAGACCCTGCATGTCCTGCTGCCTGTCACCCCTGTCCTCCTACCTGTACCCGCTGTCCTCCTGTCCCTCCTGTCTGTCCCCCCTGTCCTACTGTCCCTCCTGCCTGTCCCCCCAGTCCTCCTGTCTCTCCTGCCTGTCCCCCCAGTCCTCCTGTCCCTCCTGCCTGTCCCCCCAGCCCTCCTGTCCCTCCTGCCTGTCCCCCCAGTCCTCCTGTCCCTCCTGCCTGTCCCCCTAGTCTTCCTGTCCCTCCTGCCTGTCCCCCCAGTCCTCCTGTCCCTCCTGCCTGTCCCTCCTGTCCCTCCTGCCTGTCCCTCCTGCCTCTCCCTCCTTTGCCTCCTGTCCCTCCTGTCCCTCCTGCCTGTCCCTCCTGCCTGTCCCTCCTCTCCCTCCTGCCTGCCCCTCCTGTCCCTTCTGCCTGTGTCCCCAGTCCTCCTGTCCCTCCTGCCTGTCCCTCCTGTCCCTCCTTCCTGTCCCTCCTGTCCCTCCTGCCTGTCCCCCCAGCCCTCCTGTCCCTCCTGTCCCTCCTGCCTGTCCCTCCTTCCTGTCCCTCCTGTCCCTCCTGCCTGTCCCTCCTTCCTGTCCCTCCTGTCCCTCCTGCCTGTCCCTCCTTCCTGTCCCTCCTGTCCCTCCTGCCTGTCCCCCTAGCCCTCCTGTCCCTCCTGCCTGTCCCTCCTGCCTCCTGTCCCTCCTGTCCCTCCTGCCTGTCCCTCCTGCCTGTCCCTCCTCTCCCTCCTGCCTGCCCCTCCTGTCCCTCCTGCCTGTGTCCACAGTCCTCCTGTCCCTCCTGCCTGTCCCTCCTGTCCCTCCTTCCTGTCCCTCCTGTCCCTCCTGCCTGTCCCCCCATCCCTCCTGGCCCTCCTGTCCCTCCTGCCTGTCCCTCCTTCCTGTCCCTCCTGCCTGTCCCTCCTTCCTGTCCCTCCTGTCCCTCCTGCCTGTCCCCCCAGCCCTCCTGGCCCTCCTGCCTGGCCCTCCTGCCTGTCCCTCCTTCCTGTCCCTCCTGTCCCTTCTGCCTGTCCCTCCTGCCCTCCTTCCTGTCCCTCCTGTCCCTCCTGCCTGTCCCCCCAGCCCTCCTGTCCCTCCTGTCCCTCCTGCCTGTCCCTCCTGTCCCCCCAGCCCTCCTGTCCCTCCTGTCCCTCCTGTCCCTCCGTCCTGTCACTCCTGTCCCTCCTGCCTGTCCCCCCAGCCCTCCTGTCCCTCCTGTCCCTCCTGCCTGTCCCTCCTTCCTGTCCCTCCTGTCCCTTCTGCCTGTCCCTCCTGCCCTCCTTCCTGTCCCTCCTGTCCCTCCTGCCTGTCCCCCCAGCCCTCCTGTCCCTCCTGTCCCTCCTGTCCCTCCTGCCTGTCCCCCCAGCCCTCCTGTCCCTCCTGCCTGTCCCTCCTTCCTGTCCCTCCTGTCCCTTCTGCCTGTCCCTCCTGCCCTCCTTCCTGTCCATCCTGTCCCTCCTGCCTGTTCCTCCAGCCCTCCTGTCCCTCCTGCCTGTTCCCCCAGTCCTCCTGTCCCTCCTGCCTGTCCCCCCAGCCCTCCTGTCCCTCCTGCCTGTCCCCCCGGTCCTCCTGTCCCTCCTGCCTGTCCCCCCAGTCTTCCTGTCCCATTGCCCCCCCCTCCCCCAGTCCCCCTTACTGTGACATCACTCACTCTTACATTTGATAGCCTAGTGACAAATCTTAATTCCTAAAATTGCCCAGCCACCAACTCAGGCGTTTGACAAAATGAGTTTCTCTCTCTAAGGAAACAGATGTGTCACACGTACATGGAGAGAAAAGTCTCTTGTTGCAGCAGCAGAGTGACAGACTACATCTTGTGTTGTGAATATTCATGGCTCCTTCGCTGTGTGGCCAATTCACCAGTGTTGTTCTCAATCTGACACGGGTTGCCTGCTGTGAAAGAGCTTTGCGCCTTCTACAAAATGTAAAACAAATCCTCTGAGGGCATGGGAATGTAAATGTGAATCATTCCTGAAGTCGCACTGTGTCCGTGATGACTGTGTGATAGTGATGACAGTGTAATAGTGATGACTGTGTCCGTGATGACTGTGTAATAGTGATGACAGTGTAATAGTGATGACAGTGTAATAGTGATGACTGTGTATTAGTGATGACTGTGTCCAAGATGACAGTGTAATAGTGATGACAGTATATAAGTGATGACAGTGTATAAGTGATGACAGTGTATTAGTGATGACAGTGTAATAGTGATGACTGTGTAATAGTGATGACTATGTAATAGTGATGACTATGTAATAGTGATGACAGTGTCATAGTGATGACAGTGTATAAGTGATGACAGTGTAATAGTGATGACAGTGTAATAGTGATGACAGTGTAATAGTGATGACAGTGTAATAGTGATGCCTTTGTAATAGTGATGACAGTGTTATAGTGATGACTGTGTAATAGTGATGACAGTGTAATAGTGATGACTGTGCTATAGTGATGACTGTGTAATAGTGATGACAATTTAATAGTGATGACAATGTAATAGTGATGACATTGTAATAGGGATGACAGTGTAATAGTGATGACAGTGTAATAGTGATGACTGTGTAACAGTGATGACAGTGTAATAGTGATGACACTGTAATAGTGATGACAGTGTAATAGTGATGCCTTTGTAATAGTGATGACAGTGTAATAGTGATGACTGTGTAATAGTGATGACAGTGTCATAGTGATGACTGTGTAATAGTGATGACTGTGTAATAGTGATGACAGTGTATAAGTGATGCCTTTGTAATAGTGATGACAGTGTAATAGTGATGACTGTGTAATAGTGATGACAGTGTCATAGTGATGACAGTGTAATAGTGATGACAGTGTATAAGTGATGACAGTGTAATAGTGATGACAATGTAATTGTGATGACAATGTAATAGTTATGACAGTGTAATAGTGATGACAGTGTAATAGTGATGACAGTGTAATAGTGATGACAGTGTATAAGTGATGCCTTTGTAATAGTGATGACAGTGTAATAGTGATGACTGTGTAATAGTGATGACAGTGTCATAGTGATGGCTGTGTAATAGTGATGACTGTGTAATAGTGATGACAGTGTCATAGTGATGACAGTGTAATAGTGATGACAATTTAATAGTGATGACAATGTAATAGTGATGACAGTGTAATAGGGATGACAGTGTAATAGTGATGACAGTGTAATAGTGATGACTGTGTAATAGTGATGACAGTGTAATAGTGATGACAGTGTAATAGTGATGACAGTGTAATAGTGTAATAGTGATGACAGTGTAATAGTGATGACAGTGTAATAGTGATGACAGTGTAATAGTGATGACTGCGTAATAGTGATGACTGTGTAAAAGTGATGGCAGTGTAATAGTGATGACAGTGTAATAGTGATGACAATGTAATAGTTATGACAGTGTAATAGTGATGACAGTGTAATAGTGATGACTGTGTAATAGTGATGACAGTGTCATAGTGATGGCAGTGTAATAGTGATGACAGTGTCATAGTGATGACAGTGTCATAGTGATGGCAGTGTAATAGTGATGACTGTGTAATAGTGATGACAGTGTAATAGTGATGACAGTGTAATAGTGATGACTGTGTAATAGTGATGACAGTGTAATAGTGATGACAGTGGAATATTGTGATGATAGTGGAATAGTGATGACATTGGAATAGTAATGACAGTGGAATAGGGCTCGGGGTTGGATTAGACTGAATATGAGGCTCTGGTTTTTGGGGAGTTTTCAGACTTACCTGATCTAAGGAAGTTTTTACCTGTAATAGATGAGGTTGTGTGTGTGTGTGTGTGTGTGTGTGTGTGTGTGTGTGTGTGTGTGTGTGTGTGTGTGTGTGTGTGTGTGTGTGTGTGTGTGTGTGTGTGTGTGTGTGTGTGCATGTGTGTGTGTGTGTGTGTGTCATGTGGATGACATCAGCAGGAGGCCGATGTGGAGATCGAGGTCCATCTTGAGAGTGTGAAGATCAAGGATTTAGAAGGTTTGTGGAGAGCAGAGCTGTGATTAACACTGAGAGACGTGATCTCTCCAAATCTCACCCCTTCGTCTATTTGTCAAGTCGTGTGGTTTAAAGTGGAAGTTATTTGTGTCGTGGCGAGACGGGCCTTTTGAGTTGTGTGTGTGAGTGGGTGATGCTGATGAGTTTGATCAGCATGGAGGGAGACATTACATGCTCCAGATGCTCCCATCCCGTCTCTTACCATTATAGAGTTAACATTTATCTGGAGCCTGATAGGACAGCTGTTGCTTGACGCTTAGATCCATTTATCTGGAGTCTGATAGGACAGCTGTTGCTTGACGCTTAGATCCATTTATCTGGAGTCTGATAGGACAGCTGTTGCTTGACGCTTAGATCCATTTATCTGGAGTCTGATAGGACATCTGTTGCTTGACGCTTAGATCCATTTATCTGGAGTCTGATAGGACATCTGTTGCTTGACGCTTAGATCCATTTATCTGGAGTCTGATAGGACAGCTGTTGCTTGACGCTTAGATCCATTTATCTGGAGTCTGATAGGACATCTGTTGCTTGACGCTTAGATCCATTTATCTGGAGTCTGATAGGACATCTGTTGCTTGACGCTTAGATCCATTTATCTGTAGTCTGATAGGACATCTGTTGCTTGACGCTTAGATCCATTTATCTGGAGTCTGATAGGACATCTGTTGCTTGACGCTTAGATCCATTTATCTGGAGTCTGATAGGACATCTGTTGCTTGACGCTTACAGTGCCTTGCGAAAGTATTCGGCCCCCTTGAACTTTGCGACCTTTTGCCACATTTCAGGCTTCAAACATAAAGATATAAAACTGTATTTGTTTTGTGAAGAATCAACAACAAGTGGGACACAATCATGAAGTGGAACGACATTTATTGGATATTTCAAACTTTTTTAACAAATCAAAAACTGAAAAATTGGCCGTGCAAAATTATTCAGCCCCTTTACTTTCAGTGCAGCAAACTCTCTCCAGAAGTTCAGTGAGGATCTCTGAATGATCCAATGTTGACCTAAATGACTAATGATGATAAATACAATCCACCTGTGTATAATCAAGTCTCTGTATAAATGCACCTGCACTGTGATAGTCTCAGAGGTCCGTTAAAAGCGCAGAGAGCATCATGAAGAACAAGGAACACACCAGGCAGGTCCGAGATACTGTTGTGAAGAAGTTTAAAGCCGGATTTGGATACAACAAGATTTCCCAAGCTTTAAACATCCCAAGGAGCACTGTGCAAGCGATAATATTGAAATGGAAGGAGTATCAGACCACTGCAAATCTACCAAGACCTGGCCGTCCCTCTAAACTTTCAGCTCATACAAGGAGAAGACTGATCAGAGATGCAGCCAAGAGGCCCATGATCACTCTGGATGAACTGCAGATATCTACAGCTGAGGTGGGACACTCTGTCCATAGGACAACAATCAGTCGTATATTGCACAAATCTGGCCTTTATGGAAGAGTGGCAAGAAGAAAGCCATTTCTTAAAGATATCCATAAAAAGTGTCGGTTAGTTTGCCACAAGCCACCTGGGAGACACACCAAACATGTGGAAGAAGGTGCTCTGGTCAGATGAAACCAAAATTGAACTTTTTGGCAACAATGCAAAACGTTATGTTTGGCGTAAAAGCAACACAGCTGAACACACCATCCCCACTGTCAAACATGGTGGTGGCAGCATCATGCTTTGGGCCTGCTTTTCTTCAGCAGGGACAGGGAAGATGGTTAAAATTGATGGGAAGATGGATGGAGCCAAATACAGGACCATTCTGGAAGAAAACCTGATGGAGTCTGCAAAAGACCTGAGACTGGGACGGAGATTTGTTTTCCAACAAGACAATGATCCAAAACATAAAGCAAAATCTACAATGGAATGGTTCAAAAATAAACATATCCAGGTGTTAGAATGGCCAAGTCAAAGTCCAGACCTGAATCCAATCGAGAATCTGTGGAAAGAACTGAAAACTGCTGTTCACAAATGCTCTCCATCCAACCTCACTGAGCTCGAGCTGTTTTGAAAGGAGGAATGGGAAAAATTCAGTCTCTCGATGTGCAAAACTGATAGAGACATACCCCAAGCGACTTACAGCTGTAATCGCAGCAAAAGGTGGCGCTACAAAGTATTAACTTAAGGGGGCTGAATAATTTTGCACGCCCAATTTTTCAGTTTTTGATTTGTTAAAAAAGTTTGAAATATCCAATAAATGTCGTTCCACTTCATGATTGTGTCCCACTTGTTGTTGATTCTTCACAAAAAAATATAGCCTGAAATGTGGCAAAAGGTCGCAAAGTTCAAGGGGGCCGAATACTTTCGCAAGGCACTGTAGATCCATTTATCTGGAGTCTGATAGGACAGCTGTTGCTTGACGCTTAGATCCATTTATCTGGAGTCTGATAGGACATCTGTTGCTTGACGTTTAGATCTGTTGCTTGATACTTTGAACAATGTTTGTATTGTTTTGTTTGTGTTGTTACATTTGTAACAAAGTTTGTCTGAGTTGAAGGTTAACAAATTGAAAAAACACATTTTTATGCAAAGCCCTGGACACCACGTGGTGTCAGAGGAAAGCCCTGGACACCACGTGGTGTCAGAGGAAAGCCCTGGACACCACGTGGTTTCAGAGGAAAGCCCTGGACACCACGTGGTGTCAGAGGAAAGCCCTGGACACCACGTGGTGTCAGAGGAAAGCCCTGGACACCACGTGGTGTCAGAGGAAAGCCCTAAAAATGGCCAAAGACTCCAGTCACCCGAGTCATAGACTGTTCTCTCTGCTACCGTACGGCAAGCGTTACCGATGCACCAAGTCTGGAACCAACAGGACCTTGAACAGCTTCTACCCCCAAGTCATAAGACTGCTAACTAGTTAGTTAAATAGTTAACAAATAGCTACCTGGACTATCTGCATTGACCCTTTTGACACTAACTCTTTAGACTCATCACATGCGCTGCTGTTACTGTTTATTATCTATCCTGTAGCCTAGTTACTTTATCCCTACCTATATATACATATCTACCTCAATTACCGTGTACCCCTGCACATCTACTCTGTAGTGATGACCGTTGGTAAGCATTTCACTGTCTACCCCCTGTTGTTTACAAAGCCTGTGACAAATAACATTTGGTTTTGATTTGATTAAACAGCTATGATGTGGAGTACATATTTGTCAACTGTATTTTAAGGTACAACATGACAATGAAACAACTTTATGATCTCAAAATATGAATTCTTGGCATAACAGTTTTTGTCAAAAGAATAGTATTTGTTTTCCATCAAATACGTCAAATACGCTAGCCGTGCTTGTCAGTCCCAAAAGTACAATCTGTCACCCCGATGCTTAAAATGTAACCAAGCTCTATTCTTCATCCACTAGTCCCCTCAGAAACACATGGGGGGAGGTCTTGTGCTCATCCACCCCGCCACACATGAATGATGTCGGCAGTTCAGGCTACATGTCACTGTGTTAGCTCAGATCGCTGTCCAATCAGCTAGTCACCTGTCATATTTCCCTGGTTATCGTGGAGAGGCAGGAATTTAAGGTCAGGGGTGAGATGATGGCCATCCACTCCGGTTGACATGGTACAAATGACTCCCCTCGCATTTACACCACTGTCACTATCTGTCACTCTGAACCACGCTACAGGGCACATACATAGGGAGAGAAGGATTGAGGACAAGGAACGGGGGAGAATTAGCGGAGGAGAAGGAGATGAGGAGAAGGAGAGGAGGAGAATCACAGGAGGAGACTCACAGGAGAAGGACAGGAGGAGAATCATAGGAGGAGAAGGACAGGAGGAGAATCACAGGAGGAGAAGGAGAGGAGGAGAATCACAGGAGGAGACTCACAGGAGAAGGACAGGAGAAGAATCACAGGAGGAGAAGGACAGGAGGAGAATCACAGGAGGAGAAGGAGAGGAGGAGAAGGACAGGAGGAGAATCACAGGTGGAGAAGGAGAGGAGGAGAATCACAGGAGGAGAATCACAGGAGGAGACTCACGGGAGAAGGACAGGAGGAGAATCACAGGAGGAGAAGGAGAGGAGGAGAATCACAGGAGGAGAAGGACAGGAGGAGAATCACAGGAGGAGAAGGACAGGAGGAGAATCACAGGAGGAGAAGGACAGGAGGAGAATCACAGGAGGAGAAGGAGAGGAGGAGAAGGACAGTAGGAGAATCACAGGAGGAGAAGGAGAGGAGGAGAAGGACAGGAGGAGAATCACAGGAGGAGAAGGAGAAGAGGAGGAGGACAGGAGGAGAATCACAGGAGGAGAATCACAGGAGGAGAAGGAGAGGAGATACAGTGTATAGTTTCTGAAATGATCTATTGTGGAGTATTCAGATTTTCATGTGTAGTAGATGTTCAGGAAATGATCCATTCAACATACCCAATCACAGGCTACGATTATATCCAATCACAGGCTACGATTATACCCAATCACAGGCTACGATTATACCCAATCACAGGCTACGATTATACTCAATCACAGGCTACGTTGACAGAAAAGAAACAACAGTTACTAATTCATGGCTGTGTTATCTCTGTGTGTCTGTGTGTTGACTAAGGAAATTAGCAGCTTATAGTCCGTCCTGAGTCCAGCACCACCTAGAGAGGTAATTTATTAAAAACAGGTCATTACTTAAGAGAGAGCTGCACTCATCAAACAGGCCTCATGTTGTCGTGTCCCTCTGTGTGTCTGACACCTCTCCCACTCTTCTTTTCCTCCATCCCTCTCTCTCTCATTCCCTCTGTCTGTCTCTCTCTCTCTCTCACTCATTCTCTCTCTCTCTCTCTCTCTCTCTCTCTCTCTCTCTCTCTCTCTCTCTCTCTCTCTCTCTCTCATTCCCTCTTTCTCTCTCATTCCCTCTCTCTCTCATTCCCTCTGTCTCTCACTCATTCCCTGTCTCTCTCATTCTCTCTGTCTCTCTCTCATTCCCTCTGTCTCTCTCTCATTCCCTCTGTCTCTCTCTCATTCCCTCTGTCTATTTCTCATTCTCTCTCTCTCTCTCTCTCTCTCTCTCTCTCTCTCTCATTCCCTCTCCCTCTCTCATTCCCTCTCTCTCAGTCATTCCCTCTCTCTCACTCATTCTCTCTGTCTCTTTCATTCCTTCTGTCTCTATCATTCCCTGTCTCTCTTATTCACTCTGTCTCTCGCTCACTCTCTCGCTGTCATTCACTCTCTCTCTCTCATTCCCTCTGTCTCTCATTCCCTCTCTCTCTCTCATTCCCTCTGCCTCTCTCTCTCTCCCTCTCTCTCAAATGTCAGTTTCACTTCTCCATTATCAAATCAAATCACATGTATTTATAAAGCCCTTCTTACATCAGCTGATATCTCAAAGTGCTGTACAGAAACCAAGCCTAAAACCCCAAACAGAAAGCAATGCAGGTGTAGAAGCACGGTGGCTAGGAAAAGCTCCCTAGAAAGGCCAAAACCTAGGAAGAAACCTAGAGAGGAACCAGGCTATGGGTGGCCAGCTTGGTGGAGATTATAGCAGAACATGGCCAAGATGTTCAAATGTTCGTAAATGACCAGCATGGTCAAATGATAGTAATCACAGTGAACAGGTCAGGGTTCCGTAGCCGCAGGCAGAACACTTGAAACTAGAGCAGCAGCACGGTCAGGTGGACTGGGGACAACAAGGAGTCATCATGCCAGGTAGTCCTGAGGTATGGTCCTAGGGCTCAGGTCCTCTGAGAGAGAGAGAGAGAAAGAAAGAAAGAGAGAAAGAGAGAATTAGAGAGAGCATACTTAAATTCACACAGTACACCGGATAAGACAGAAGAAATACTCCAGATATAACAGACTGACCCTAGCCCCCCAAACCCACATAAACTACTGCAGCATAAATACTGGAGGCTGAGACAGGAGGGGTCAGTAGACACAGTGGCCCCATCCGATGATACCCCCGGACAGGGCCAAACAGGAAGGATATAACCCCACCCACTTTGCCAAAGCACAGCCCCCACAGAGGGATAACTTCAACCACCAACTTACCATCCTGAGACAAGGCCGAGTATAGCCCACAAAGATCTCCGCCACGGCACAACACAAGGGGGGGTGCCAACTCAGACAGGAAGATCATGTCAGTGGCTCAACCCACTCAAGTGACGCACCCCTCCAAGGGACGGCATGGAAGAGCACCAGTAAGCCAGTGACCCTGTAATAGGGTTAGAGGCAGAGAATCCCCGTGGAGGGGCACCAGCCAGGCAGAGACAGCAAGGGCGGTTCGTTACTCCAGTGCCTTTCCGTTCACCTTCACACTCCTGGGCCAGACTACACTCAACCATAGGACCTACTGAAGAGATGAGTCTTCAATGAAGACTTAAAGGTTGAGACCGAGTCTGCGTCTCTCACATGGGTAGGCAGACCATTCCATAAAAATGGAATGCTCTATAGAAGAAAGCCCTGCCTCCAGCTGTTTGCTTAGAAATTCTAGGGACAATTAGGAGGCCTGCGTCTTGTGACCGTAACGTACGTGTAGGTATGTACGGCAGGACCAAATCTGAGAGATGGGTAGGAGCAAGCCCATGTAATGCTTTGTAGGTTAGCAGTAAAACCTTGAAATCAGCCCTTGCCTTAACAGGAAGCCAGTGTAGGGAGGCTAGCACTGGAGTAATATGATCAAATCATTTTGGTTCTAGTCAGGATTCTAGCAGCCGTATTTAGCACTAACTGAAGTTTATTAGTGCTTAGTGCTTTATAGTCCAGGTAGCCGGAAAGTAGAGCATTGCAATGTTACGTAAATAGAAAAAAGCTGTCCTTGAACCAGTCTTGATATGTTTGACAAACGAGAGATCAGGGTCCAGATTAACGCTGAGGTCGCTGACTGTACAACCATCAAGATTAATTGTCAGATTCAACATAATATATCTTTGTTTCTTGGGACCTAGAACAGGCATCTCTGTTTTGTCCAAGTTTAAAAGTAGAAAGTTTGCAGCCATCCACTTCCTTATGTCTGAAACACAGGCTTCAAGCGAGGCAATTTTGAGGCAATTTTGGGGCTTCGCCATGTTTCATTGTACAGCTGTGTGTCATCCGCATAGCAGTGAAAGATAACATTGTGTTTTCGAATGACATCCCCAAGAGGTCAAATATATAGTGAAAACAATAGTGGTCCTAAAACGGAACCTTGAGGAACACCAAAATGTACAGTTGATTTGTCAGAGGACAAACCATTCACAGAGACAAACTGATATCTTTCCGAAAGATAAGATCTAAACCAGGCCAGAATTTGTCAGTGTAGACCAATTTGAGTTTCCAATCTCTCCAAAAGAATGTGTTAATCGATGGTATCAAAAGCAGCACTAAGGTCTAGGAGCACGAGGACAGATGCAGAGCCTCGGTCTGACGCCATTATAAGGTAATTTACCACCTTCACAAGTGCAGTCTTAGTGCTATGATGGGGTCTAAAACCAGACTGAAGTATTTCGTATACATTGTTTGTCTTCAGGAAGGCAGTGAGTTGCTGCGCAACAGCTTTTTCCCCAAAAAATTAGAGGAATGGGAGAATCGATATAGGCCGATAGTTTTTTTATATTTTCTGGGTCAAGGTTTGGCTTTTTCAAGATGGGCTTTATTACTGCCACTTTTAGTGAGTTTGTTACACATCCGGTGGATAGAGAGCCGTTTATTATGTTCAACATAGGAGGGCCAAGCAAAGGAAGCAGCTCTTTCAGTAGTTTAGTTGGAATATGGTCCAGTATGCAGCTTGAAGGTTTAGAGGCCATGATTATTTTCATCATTGTGTCAAGAGATATAGTACTAAAACACTTGAGTGTCTCCTTTGATCCTAGGTCCTGGCAGAGTTGTGCAGACTCAGGACAGCTGAGCTTTGGAGGAATACGCAGATTTAAAAAGGAGTCCATAATTTGTTTTCTAATGATCATGATCTTTTCCTCAAAGAAGTTAATTAATTTATTACTGCTGAAGTGAAAGCCATCCTCTCTTGGGGAATGCTGCTTTTTAGTTAGTTCTTATTTTCCTCAATTAAGTTGGAAAAATAGGACGGTCGAGCAGCAGTGAGGGCTCTTCGATACTGCATGCTTTCCAAGCTAGTCGGAGGACTTTCAGTTTGGTGTGGCGCCATTTCTGTTCCAATTTTCTGGACGCTTGCTTCAGAGCTCAGGTATTTTCTGTATACCAGGGAGCTAGTTTCTTATGACAAATGTTTTTAGTTTTTAGTGGTGCAACTGCATCTAGGGTATTGCGCAAGGTTAAATTGAGTTCCTCAGTTAGGTGGTTAACTGATTTTTGTCCTCTGATGTCCTTGGGTAGGCAGAGGGAGTCTGGAAGGGCATCAAGGAATCTTTGGGTTGTCTTAGATTTTATAGCACGACTTTTGATGCTCCTTGGTTGGGGTCTGAGCATATTATTTGTTGCGATTGCAAATGTAATAAAATGGTGGTCCAATAGTCCAGGATTATGAGGAAAAACATTAAGATCCACAACATTTATTCCATGGGACATAACTAGGTTCAGAGTATGACTGTGGCAGTGAGTAGGTCCGGAAACATGTTGGACCATAATAGGCATTTCGATGATCCATCTAAGGTCTATTCATATTTAGGACCATAATAGACATTTCCGGGTATGTTTCTGACCCTGTGGCAGTACAGTATGTATGTGAAGTAACAGCCAGCGAGGGGAGCTGCCCGCTCTTGGAAAGAGCTAAATCTATTTGTTGTGATGAGACCAGTATTTGAATTTGTATTAGTATTTGTGTTTATTATGTATCTCCATTAGCTACTGCAAAGGTAGCAGCTCCTATTCCTGGTGTCCAGCAAAATTATAAAAACAGTACAATACATTTATAACAGATCTCACAACTAATTAAGTGTGTACCCTCAGGCCCCTACTCTACTACCACATATCTATAACATATGTATATTGCGTATGTTATTGTGTATTTGTATGCATGTGTTGCTTCACAGTCTCTGCTGTTCTATAAAGTGTATTTTTATCGTGATGTGGAATAGAGTTTCATGTAGTCATGGCTCTATGTAGTACTGTGCGCCTCCCATAGTCTATTCTGGACTTTGGGACTGTGAAGAGACCTCTGGTGGCATGTCTTGTGTGGTATGCATGGGTGTCCGAGCTGTGTTCCAGTAGTTCAAAGAGACAGCTCGGTATCTCTCACAAATAAAAGTAGTAATGAAGTCAATCTCTCCTCCACTTTGAGACAGGAGAGATTGACCTGTTCTGAGTCAATTGCAATATTCTTAAGTTCCACTTTGTGGCACCTGACCACACGACTGAACAGTAGTCCAGGTGAGACAAAACTAGGGACTGTAGAAGATGCCTTGTTGTTACTGCTGTTAATAAGAATGCAGAGTAGCACTTTATTATGGATAGACTTCTCCCCATCCTAGCTACTGTTGTATCAATATGTTTTTAGAATCCAGAGTTACTCCAAGCAGTTTAGTCTCCTCAACTTGCTCAAGTATTAGTTGAGGTTTAGAGTTTAGTGAAGGATTTTCCCAAATACAATGCTTTTAGTTTTTTTAATATTTAGGACTAACTTATTCCTTACCACCCATTCTGAAACTAACTGCAGCGCTTTGTTAAGTGTTGCAGTCATTTCAGTCGTAGCAAACGTGTAAAGTGTTGAGTCATCCGCACACATAGACACACTAGCCAGTGTGCCAGTGGCATGTCATTAGTAAAGATTGAAAAAAGTAAGGTGCCTAGACAGCTGCCCTGAGGAATTCCTGATTCTGCCTGTATTATGTTGGAGAGGCTTCCATTAAAGAACACCCTCTGTGTTCTGTTAGACAGGTAACTCTGTATCCACAAAATAGCCGGGGGTGTAAAGCTATAACACAAACGTTTTTCCAGCAGCAGACTATGATCGATAATGTCAAAATTCATACTGAAGACTTGCAAAACAGCCCCCCCCCCCCCCAATCTTTTTACAATCAATTTCTCTCATCAAATCATCAATCATTTGTGTAAGTGCTGTATTTGTTGAATATCCTTCCCTATGAGCATGCTGAAAGTCTGTTGTCAATTTCTTTCATCTAAAATAGCATTGTATCTGGTCAAACAGTTTTTTTCCCAAATGTTTATTTAGGGTTGGTAACAGGCTGATTGGTTAGCTATTTGAGCCAGTAAAGGGGGCTTTACTATTCTTAGGTAGTGGAATAACTTTTGCTTCCCTCCAGGCCTGACGGCACAAACTTTCTAGTAGGCTTAAATTGAAGATATGGTAAATAGTAGTGGCAATATTGTCTACTATTATCCTCATAAATGTTCCATCCAAGCTGTCAGACCCCGGTGGTTTGTCATTGCTGATAGACAACAATAATTAGCAGCATGTAGCATGGAATACAATTATGCCATGGTTCACTTGAAAAACAACACAATTTATCAATGGCACATTAATTTGTGGCAGCGGCTTGGCTGAAAGCGTCTGGTATGACTGGCATTAGGGGTGTGTCCCTGCGTGCGTGTGTCAGCATGCGCGCCTGTGTCTGTCCCACATGAAAACACAGTACAGTTTACTATAGAATACTACAGTACTTACTGCTGAATTCTGTAGTAAACTGTAGTATCCTGTATACTGCAGTGGTTGCTCAATTAAAAGTTTTGAGATTATGCAGCGGGACTTAGAGGTACTCTGCGTCACCACTTCATTTCTCCAGACCACCACAAGGGGGAGTTAGCGCACTGATGATTATTTTGGGTCCCAAGGCGCTACTGTGTCTCTAACTGACAATGAATGGGTGATCTAAACCAAATAGAAACTGATAATTGTGCACAACTTCAAAATTGAATTTCAATTAACCGAATGAATGATGAGGATGAAAAAGGAGATTGAATTTAGAACAATAGTGTAAGAATTTGCTAATCCTCTGTCCTGCACGCGCACCCCCCTGAAAAATACACTTATTTTTTTGTTTCAACTCGTCAGTATTACTTACTAAAACTGTTGTTACACTAAGGTCTTTAATCTAAGAGAAACTAAAATGTTCAATTATATTCCATAACATTCTTAATGATATGTGTTGACTGAATATATGTAAGCGATGTCTACTAATTAATCAAGTTGATGGCGCAGCCATATAGCCTCACCTACATAAAGCTGAGTGACTCAGTCATATAGCCTCAGCACCTACATAAAGCTGAGTGACTCAGTCATATAGCCTCACCTACATAAAGCTGAGTGACTCACTTATATAGCCTCCACACCTACATAAAGCTGAGTGACTCAGTCATATAGCCTCAGCACCTACATAAAGCTCAGTGACTCACTCATATAGCCTCCACGCCTACATAAAGCTGAGTGACTCAGTCATATAGCCTCAGCACCTACATAAAGCTGAGTGACTCAGTCATATAGCCTCCACACCTACATAAAGCTGAGTGACTCAGTCATATAGCCTCACCTACATAAAGCTGAGTGACTCAGTCATATAGCCTCGGCACCTACATAAAGCTGAGTGACTCACTCATATAGCCTCGGCACCTACATAAAGCTGAGTGACTCACTTATATAGCCTCGGCACCTACAGTACATAAAGCTGAGTGACTCAGTCATATAGCCTCAGCACCTACATAAAGCTGAGTGACTCACTTATATAGCCTCGGCACCTACAGTACATAAAGCTGAGTGACTCAGTCATATAGCCTCACCTACATAAAGCTCAGTGACTCAGTCATATAGCCTCAGCACCTACATAAAGCTGAGTGACTCAGTCATATAGCCTCACCTACATAAAGCTGAGTGACTCAGTCATATAGCCTCGGCACCTACATAAAGCTGAGTGACTCAGTCATATAGCCTCGGCACCTACATAAAGCCGAGTGACTCACTCATATAGCCTCGGCACCTACATAAAGCTGAGTGACTCACTTATATAGCCTTGGCACCTACAGTACATAAAGCTGAGTGACTCAGTCATATAGCCTCAGCACCTACATAAAGCTCAGTGACTCACTCATTCATGGCTTTGGCTCAAAATAAATAAGTTCCAACATTCTTTCTGATAGTCTTTAATAAAGTAATGTTTTGGTTATCCTGACCTGGACATGCATTACAGTCTCTAAAAGGAAAAATATTACCACCGTCTCTTGCCCATGTCATTTTCCAGATTTGCCCCATAGATATTAATTTAGAATGCTCCAATCCTCTAAATGTAATTATTGGCGGAGAGCCATATAGATTAGCAAAATAGTTGGGAAGAGATTTTTGATGGCACATGTTTTATTAATCGCCATGCAATTTTCAGTTCCTCCTGAACCATAAATCAAATCAAATCAAATGTATTTATATAGCCCTTCGTACATCAGCTGATATCTCAAAGTGCTGTACAGAAACCCAGCCTAAAACCCCAAACAGCAAGCAATGCAGGTGTAGAAGCACGGTGGCTAGGAAAAACTCACTAGAAAAGCCAAAACCTAGGAAAAAACCTAGAGAGGAACCAGGCTATGTGGGGTGGCCAGTCCTCTTCTGGCTGTGCCGGGTGGAGATTATAACAGAACATGGCCAAGATGTTCAAATGTTTATAAATGACCAGCATGGTCGAATAATAATAAGGCAGAAAAGTTGAAACTGGAGCAGCAGCACGTTCAGGTGGACTGGGGACAGCAAGGAGTCATCATGTCAGGTAGTCCTGGGGCATGGTCCTAGGGCTCAGGTCTTCCGAGAGAGAGAAAGAAAGAGAGAAGGAGAGAATTAGAGAATGCACACTTAGATTCACACAGGACACCGATTAGGACAGGATAAGTACTCCAGACATAACAAACTGACCCTAGCCCCCCGACACATAAACTACTGCAGCATAAATACTGGAGGCTGAGACAGGAGGGGTCAGGAGACACTGTGGCCCCATCCGAGGACACCCCCGGACAGGGCCAAACAGGAAGGATATAACCCCACCCACTTTGCCAAAGCACAGCCCCCACACCACTAGAGGGATATCTCCAACCACCAACTTACCATCCTGAGACAAGGCTGAGTATAGCCCACAAAGATCTCTGCCATGGCACAACCCAAGGGGGGGCGCCAACCCAGACAGGATGACCACATCAGTGAATCAACCCACTCAGGTGACGCACCCCTTCCAGGGACGGCATGAGAGAGCCCCAGTAAGCCAGTGACTCAGCCCCTGTAATAGGGTTAGAGGCAGAGAATCCCAGTGGAAAGAGGGGAACCGGCCAGGCAGAGACAGCAAGGGCGGTTCGTTGCTCCAGAGCCTTTCCGTTCACCTTCCCACTCCTGGGCCAGACTACACTCAATCATATGACCCACTGAAGAGATGAGTCTTCAGTAAAGACTTAAAGGTTGAGACCGAGTTTGCGTCTCTGACATGGGTAGGCAGACCGTTCCATAAAAATGGAGCTCTATAGGAGAAAGCCCTGCCTCCAGCTGTTTGCTTAGAAATTCTAGGGACAATTAGGAGGCCTGCGTCTTGTGACCGTAGCGTACGTGTAGGTATGTACGGCAGGACCAAATCAGAGAGATAGGTAGGAGCAAGCCCATGTAATGCTTTGTAGGTTAGCAGTAAAACTTTGAAATCAGCCCTTGCTTTGACAGGAAGCCAGTGTAGGAAGGCTAGCACTGGAGTAATATGATCTAATTTTTTGGTTCTAGTCAGGATTCTAGCAGCCGTATTTAGCACTAACTGAAGTTTATTTAGTGCTTTATCCGGGTAGCCGGAAAGTAGAGCATTGCAGTAACCTAGAAGTGACAAAAGCATGGATTAATTTTTCTGCATAATTTTTGGACAGAAAGTTTCTGATTTTTGCAATGTTACGTAGATGGAAAAAAGCTGTCCTTGAAATGGTCTTGATATGTTCTTCAAAAGAGAGATCAGGGTCCAGAGTAACGCCAAGGTCCTTCACAGTTTTATTTGAGACTACTGTACAACCATTAAGATTAATTGTCAGATTCAACAGAAGATCTCTTTGTTTCTTGGGACCTAGAACAAGCATCTCTGTTTTGTCCGAGTTTAAAAGTAGAAAGTTTGCAGCCATCCACTTCCTTATGTCTGAAACACATGCTTCTAGCAAGGGCAATTTTGGGGCTTCACCATGTTTCATCGAAATGTACAGCTGTGTGTTGTCTGCATAGCAGTGAAAGTTAACATTATGTTTTCGAATAACATCCCCAAGAGGTAAAATATATAGTGAAAACAATAGTGGTCCTAAAACGGAACCTTGAGGAACACCGAAATTTACAGTTGATTTGTCAGAGGACAAACCATTCACAGAGACATAGTGTAAAGAATTGCTATTCCTCAGTCCTGCACGCACACCCGAAAAAAAGACACACTGTAGTATCCCTCAATCATGTGTAGTACTTAGTATAGAATGTTGTAGTATACTGTACAAACCTATAGTAAATACTACATTATTATCCGCAAAAAACACTGTATTAAATACTGCAGTAATGTCTGCAAAAACACTGCAGTCTGGAAAAACACCAAACTTTTGAATACTTAAGTATTTCATATACCCTGCCACCCATAAGTGAGAAACCAACACGCCAAGTACTATGTATTGTGTTCCCTACAGGTTATTATAATAGCAGAAGCGCTGCACTATCCGTTCAGACTCCAGTCCTACCTACCTACAGGTTATTGAAAATGTGCTATTTTAGTATTTCTCCGGTAAGTTTCCTGAAGGAGAAAGCCTTCACTTCTATGTCAAAGACGATAAGACAAAAACACTATAGTAAATGCTACAGTAATGTCTGAATAAACGCTACAGTAAATATACTACAATCAGCAAAAGCACAACATTAATTACTATAGTATAAAGTATAAAATACTACAGTACTACTACTACAGTACTACAGTAAATATACTACAATCAGCAAAAGCACAACATTAATTACTATAGTATAAAGTATAAAATACTACAGTACTACAGTAAATACTATAGTATACTACAGTATATGCTACAGTAAATACTACAGTATACTACAATCAGCAAAAGCACAACATTAATTACTATAGTATAAAGTATAAAATACTACAGTATTTGTACTATAGTTAACTGTAAATACTATAGTATACTACAGTATATGCTACAGTAAATACTACAGTATACTACAATCAGCAAAAGCACAACATGAATTACTATAGTATAAAGTATAAAATACTACAGTATTTGTACTATAGTTAACTGTAAATACTATAGTATACTACAGTATATGCTTCAGTAAATACTACAGTATTCCCTGTAGTGTTTTTGTGGACAGTGAATACTACAGAATTTTTTTTTTTTTAAACAAGTGAATACAATAGTATTTATGCCATAGTAAACTCTAGTATTGTTTAATGTGGGGTACACCTGCACTGTCTCAGTATATGTGTGTCATGCTTGCATGCATGCGTTTCACCATGAGTTAAATTAGTTGAATTGGTCAATATGTTGTTGTTCAACAATGTCCCATGGTCCGCTCACCAGTTCCATGAAACTGATGCATTCCCCTTATAAGACACTACAACCTACTGTACTATCCCTGTTTTCATGTATTGGCTTAATTGTTTTGGCCTATGTGTGCATTGGCTCTTGCTCTGCCTGCAAACCTGCTGTATTGTTTGATTGACAGCCTCCCCCACCAGAATGATGTAGTTTAAAAACGACTAAGCAACACAGTTAGAAACTACACCACTGTGTTCATGTGTAGTGCCAGTGTAATCTTATGTCACTGTGGTTAGACTACTGAACTCAAGCCTTGTTGAATGAAGAGCTCAGCTCTAATGGTTTGATTTAGAACAGGGTATTTATCCCATTGAAGAGTTCACTATAGAAATTAACAGACACCTTGCATAGCAGACAATTACTTGTGTAATTTGCTGGAGAGCAAGCGATTCCAATAATAATTCATTTTTTGGAAGCTTTAGCAAATGGACAGTGAAACGTTTACTTACAAACACACACACACACACACACACACACATGCACACACTTTACGATCTACGCTAGCTCATACTCCCAAAAGGAGAGGAACGAAACGGAGAGAAAATTCTAGACATCTATGCTGATGAGATCTTCTCTGGGAGGTTTAGAGAGAAGCTCTCTGCCTCATCAGCCTCTCCTAGAGAGAGGGAGTACACTGCATGTGTTGTGCATGTGTTCTGGTTGTGTTGTGGTTGTGTTGTGGTGTGGTAGTGGTTCATGTTGCATTGTGTTAATGCCTTTCATCTTTTGGCTATAGGCCATTTCTCTTTGCCACTGTCTTTCTTATATATGTAAAAATGGGCTCCAACGCTAAGTCCTCTTGTTGTAAGTCTAACTAAAATAAAGACGTCAAACTAATCATGCCTACTTGAATTTGCCTACTTTCAGCACCATGAGCTATCCATTTCTGTTTGATTGTGCTGCGACTTCTACTTCGTTTCAGCACCACAATATAAATTACTTGAATCTGGCTTATTGTGATGTCAATAACTCTGACAAGACCATCATAAGTTTTCTTGTTTTTCAATTGACAAACAAAGCAGCTTCCACATTCACAGATGTGGCAGACATAAATATAATTAAATATAAAACTAAACAAAACAACAAATTTGCAGCAGCGCTATCTGTGATCATGTTAGCTATTTCCAGCTGCCGTGTCTTCAGTATCTTTAATGTGATGACATGCTATTATTATCAAATCGATTACCTAACATTTAATTGATTACGTGACTGAATTAAATCATGCAACAATTAACTCATTAATAACCTGGGGCACCACGGAGAAGTTTATTTAAGGAGTTCTGTCTTCCGAATGAACTCAGAGATCTAAAGATCTCTTACATTTCAGTCATCAATCAGTCATTAATTATTCTTTACCTTCTATCAGTCTCATCTGAACGTCGTAAAATGATTGTTTATCTGCACGAACCTTAGTTTTCATAATGAATCGACAATATACAAATTGGCTTCATTATTGATTTACTAACTAACTAAATAATCACAACAGAATTACATACATACAACAGGATAGATTATACATTGATAACTAATCATGCCATGAAAAGTCTCTAGTGGACTAACCCGATGTGACAGCTGGTTACACAAGGGAAGAAAGAGTGGGAGGAGGAGAGACAAAGGAATGGGTCTCTATCGGACCTTGAGAAGCTATGCTCACGTAAATACAACATCTTATGCACTCTAATAACCTCCCATCCGTAAAAAGAAAATGCAATGTATATATATTTACGATTGAGCTGGGCTTTGATAGATGGATTGATGATGTAAGACTCTGGTTTTCCCAGTAGAGATCGCCATTGTCCTTTGTAAAGTCTTTCTGATCAAATTGTTGATTAGAGAGGATACTTCGGAGAACCCTGTAGTTCTTAGAGGAGTGTCTATGTCCTCATCCTAGGCACGTAGATTCTCACCGGCACCTGGTAATACAATTTGTACAAAAATGTGTAATTGGAATTTTTCATTTTTACATTAGTAGTGGAGCAGTACACCCTGTCACAAACCTCCATCCATAACTCATCACTGATACTCAGACCAAGGTCCTTTTCCCAGTAAAGGAGGAGCCTCCTTTCTCAAAAAGGAGTCTATAGATATGAGATTTTGCCTTTGATGGATTGTGCTGTAGCAAGAAGGGTTTCAACTTCATTCAGCTGATCTCTAAACCTCCTCTTGGAAGTAAATGAGGAAATTATGTGTCTAATTTGAAGTATTTAAAAAATAATAATTGGATCTTGGCACATTGAATTCACTGCAGAGCTCTTGAAAGGATTTCAGTGTAGTTGTGTTCTGATGAAACAGGTCTGAAAAGTGTCTGATCCCTAGAGTATGCCAAAGATTAAAGTTGGCATCACTCAGGGCCAACTTTTGGCAAGTCTGGGTTGCATACTATAGGCGAGTGAGAGCATATCTAGGAGGAAATGCCAAGGTATGTCCTACAGTCCTGCCAAACTAATTGGGTGCTGTAAATCACAAAGGTTTTGGCTATGTTGCCTACCTCACTAAAGTTATTCATGAAAATAATTGATCTTAGGGGCAATGAACCACATTGGAACAGACAGAGTGTCTTCATAGAGCCGGTGAGTGTCTTCTATTGGAACAGACAGAGTGTCTACATAGAGCTGGTGAGTGTCTTCTATTGGAACAGACAGAGTGTCTACATAGAGCTGGTGAGTGTCTTCTATTGGAACAGACAGAGTGTCTTCATAGAGCTGGTGAGTGTCTTCTATTGGAACAGACAGAGTGTCTTCATAGAGCTGGTGAGTGTCTTCTATTGGAACAGACAGAGTGTCTACATAGAGCTGGTGAGTGTCTTCTATTGGAACAGACAGAGTGTCTACATAGAGCTGGTGAGTGTCTTCTATTGGAACAGACAGAGTGTCTACATAGAGCTGGTGAGTGTCTTCTATTGGAACAGACAGAGTGTCTACATAGAGCTGGTGAGTGTCTTCTATTGGAACAGACAGAGTGTCTACATAGAGCTGGTGAGTGTCTTCTATTGGAACAGACAGAGTGTCTACATAGAGCTGGTGAGTGTCTTCTATTGGAACAGACAGAGTGTCTACATAGAGCTGGTGAGTGTCTTCTATTGGAACAGACAGAGTGTCTACATAGAGCTGGTGAGTGTCTTCTATTGGAACAGACAGAGTGTCTACATAGAGCTGGTGAGTGTCTTCTATTGGAACAGACAGAGTGTCTTCATAGAGCTGGTGAGTGTCTTCTATTGGAACAGACAGAGTGTCTACATAGAGCTGGTGAGTGTCTTCTATTGGAACAGACAGAGTGTCTACATAGAGCTGGTGAGTGTCTTCTATTGGAACAGACAGAGTGTCTACATAGAGCTGGTGAGTGTCTTCTATTGGAACAGACAGAGTGTCTACATAGAGCTGGTGAGTGTCTTCTATTGGAACAGACAGAGTGTCTTCATAGAGCTGGTGAGTGTCTTCTATTGGAACAGACAGAGTGTCTACATAGAGCTGGTGAGTGTCTTCTATTGGAACAGACAGAGTGTCTTCATAGAGCCGGTGAGTGTCTTCTATTGGAACAGACAGAGTGTCTACATAGAGCTGGTGAGTGTCTTCTATTGGAACAGACAGAGTGTCTTCTATTGGAACAGACAGAGTGTCTACATATTGGAACAGACAGAGTGTCTACATAGAGCTGGTGAGTGTCTTCTATTGGAACAGACAGAGTGTCTTCATAGAGCCGGTGAGTGTCTTCTATTGGAACAGACAGAGTGTCTTCATAGAGCTGGTGAGTGTCTTCTATTGGAACAGACAGAGTGTCTACATAGAGCTGGTGAGTGTCTTCTATTGGAACAGACAGAGTGTCTACATAGAGCTGGTGAGTGTCTTCTATTGGAACAGACAGAGTGTCTACATAGAGCTGGTGAGTGTCTTCTATTGGAACAGACAGAGTGTCTACATAGAGCTGGTGAGTGTCTTCTATTGGAACAGACAGAGTGTCTACATAGAGCTGGTGAGTGTCTTCTATTGGAACAGACAGAGTGTCTACATAGAGCTGGTGAGTGTCTTCTATTGGAACAGACAGAGTGTCTACATAGAGCTGGTGAGTGTCTTCTATTGGAACAGACAGAGTGTCTACATAGAGCTGGTGAGTGTCTTCTATTGGAACAGACAGAGTGTCTTCATAGAGCTGGTGAGTGTCTTCTATTGGAACAGACAGAGTGTCTACATAGAGCTGGTGAGTGTCTTCTATTGGAACAGACAGAGTGTCTACATAGAGCTGGTGAGTGTCTTCTATTGGAACAGACAGAGTGTCTTCATAGAGCTGGTGAGTGTCTTCTATTGGAACAGACAGAGTGTCTACATAGAGCTGGTGAGTGTCTTCTATTGGAACAGACAGAGTGTCTTCATAGAGCCGGTGAGTGTCTTCTATTGGAACAGACAGAGTGTCTACATAGAGCTGGTGAGTGTCTTCTATTGGAACAGACAGAGTGTCTTCTATTGGAACAGACAGAGTGTCTACATAGAGCTGGTGAGTGTCTTCTATTGGAACAGACAGAGTGTCTTCATAGAGCCGGTGAGTGTCTTCTATTGGAACAGACAGAGTGTCTTCATAGAGCTGGTGAGTGTCTTCTATTGGAACAGACAGAGTGTCTACATAGAGCTGGTGAGTGTCTTCTATTGGAACAGACAGAGTGTCTACATAGAGCTGGTGAGTGTCTTCTATTGGAACAGACAGAGTGTCTACATAGAGCTGGTGAGTGTCTTCTATTGGAACAGACAGAGTGTCTACATAGAGCTGGTGAGTGTCTTCTATTGGAACAGACAGAGTGTCTACATAGAGCTGGTGAGTGTCTTCTATTGGAACAGACAGAGTGTCTACATAGAGCTGGTGAGTGTCTTCTATTGGAACAGACAGAGTGTCTACATAGAGCTGGTGAGTGTCTTCTATTGGAACAGACAGAGTGTCTACATAGAGCTGGTGAGTGTCTTCTATTGGAACAGACAGAGTGTCTTCATAGAGCTGGTGAGTGTCTTCTATTGGAACAGACAGAGTGTCTACATAGAGCTGGTGAGTGTCTTCTATTGGAACAGACAGAGTGTCTACATAGAGCTGGTGAGTGTCTTCTATTGGAACAGACAGAGTGTCTTCATAGAGCTGGTGAGTGTCTTCTATTGGAACAGACAGAGTGTCTTCATAGAGCTGGTGAGTGTCTTCTATTGGAACAGACAGAGTGTCTACATAGAGCTGGTGAGTGTCTTCTATTGGAACAGACAGAGTGTCTACATAGAGCTGGTGAGTGTCTTCTATTGGAACAGACAGAGTGTCTTCATAGAGCTGGTGAGTGGAAGATTGAGAGGGCAAACAATGAACTTGTTAAAATATATCTTATATTCTCACAACTTTCCGTACTGAGCAATTGTGTCTAAAATGGGAGTGATTTCTCAGGGTTGAATATGTAGAGCAAGACATCATCCACGTCGAGTGAAATCTTGTGCTGAGTGCCGCCTGCAGAAACAGCCATAATACTTGGATTGCTCCTTATCAACTCTGCCAAAGGCTCCACCCCCAACAAGTAGAGCAAGGTGGACAGAGAGCATCCTTGTCTTGTGCCACATCCCAAAGGGAATCTGTCAGAATTCAAACCGTTAGTAGTCACCATGGCATTTGGATGAAAATATAAGTACTTAATCTATTTAATAAAGTTTGGGCTCATGTTGAACTTTTTTAATAATAAGAACAGAAAGCTCCACTCCATCCTGTGGAATACCTTCTCAGCATCTAGTGATGACAGCAGGACAGGGGTCTTCTGTGCATTTACTTGATCTATAATATCAAAAAGATGGCGAATGTTATCAGAAGAGTACCTGTCTCTGATAAATCCAGTTTGGTCCACATTTATTATTTTGGGAAGAAGAGTGTTTAGTCTTTTGGTGAGCAATTTGGTAATTATTTTGTAGTCGAAATCCAACAAGCTTATGGGCCGAAAGGACGAGCAAGATAGAAGATCCTGATCTTTTTAGAGCAACACTGTATTGCGGGCTGTGTACATAGAGTCTGGGAGAGCACTGTTTTGCAAAAATCATCCAGCATTGGCATGAAAATATGGCTAAGCTGAGGCCAAAAAGCTTTGAAGGTGGAATGGAGACCCGTCTGGACCTGGGGACTTGTTAGGTGGCATGGAGATAATTGCCTCTAGGACCTCCTCAGGAGTAAAGGGGGAGCTGAGATCTTCTGGGTGGGTCTCTGATAGTTTTGCTAGCGAGATTCCCTCTAGGAAGGAATGGAGTTCTGCATCATTATGTCTTCCCTCAGAAGTACAAATCATGTTTGATGTATCTTATTTGGATCACGTGACCTCGTCATCTGCAGTTTGGATGGCCATGATTGTATGCTCTTTTTATTTTTTTTATTTCACCTTTATTTAACCAGGTAGGCAAGTTGAGAACAAGTTCTCATTTACAATTGCGACCTGGCCAAGATAAAGCAAAGCAGTTCGACACATACAACGACACAGAGTTACACATGGAGTAAAACAAACATACAGTCAATAATACAGTATAAACTAGTCTATATACGATGTGAGCAAATGAGGTGAGATAAGGGAGGTAAAGGCAAAAAAAAGGCCATGGTGGCAAAGTAAATACAATATAGCAAGTAAAACACTGGAATGGTAGATTTGCAATGGAAGAATGTGCAAAGTAGAAATAAAAATAATGGGGTGCAAAGGAGCTAAATAAATAAATAAATTAAATACAGTAGGGAAAGAGGTAGTTGTTTGGGCTAAACTGCTCTTTTTTTATTTGGTAAGCAAGCAATCTTCTAGGGCTATTGTTATACTCATGGTATTTTTGTCTTTTTATGTCCCGAGTATAGTCCAAGTTTAGTTTGGCTTTGGCTGCTTTAAGTTGACTCCAGGAGGAGCTGTCTGGGGATTGTTTATGTACTTTTTCACAGCGTTCCAGCTCCCTCTCAAGATCTAACCTGTGTGCTTCCATTGCCTTTTTCTTAGAGGAAGCATATGCAATTAGATGACCACTTAGTGTGGCTTTGGCAGCGTCCCACATTGTGGCCGGAGAAACAAGAGAATCTTTGTTGTCTTGTGTGTCATTGTCTATCCATGTAGTTACCAATGTATGGAACGCTTGATAACATGGAGGTGTTGAATTTCCAGCTCTTTGACCTCGGGATGTTTCTGCAGAGGTCAAAGCGGAGGTGGACAAAGGCTTGATCTGAACGTGCTATGGGTCCGATTGTACACGTGGCAGAAGTCTTTGTGATAAAAATGTAATCTATACTAAAGTAGGTGTTATGTACATTAGAGTTGTATGTATAGTCCATAGATGAGCTATTAGTCTCTCTCCAGATATCTATCAGTCCCATCTCTTTAGTAAGAGAGTTCAACATCTTTGAGTTCGTGGTGGGGACTTGAGATGACTTGTCCAGGGTTGAGTTGAGGGTACAATTAAAATCTCCAGCCAGCACTCTAAAGGAAACACAATGCTCATTGAACAGGGTTATCCAGAAAGCAGGAGTGTCTGTGTTAGGGGCATATACAGTGCCTTGCGAAAGTATTCGGCCCCCTTGAACTTTGCGACCTTTTGCCACATTTCAGGCTTCAAACATAAAGATATACAACTGTATTTTTTTTGTGAAGAATCAACAACAAGTGGGACACAATCATGAAGTGGAACAACATTTATTGGATATTTCAAACTTTTTTAACAAATCAAAAACTGAAGAATTGGCCGTGCAAAATTATTCAGCCCCTTTACTTTCAGTGCAGCAAACTCTCTCCAGAAGTTCAGTGAGGATCTCTGAATGATCCAATGTTGACCTAAATGACTAATGATGATAAATACAATCCCCCTGTGTGTAATCAAGTCTCCGTATAAATGCACCTGCACTGTGATAGTCTCAGAGGTCCGTTAAAAGTGCAGAGAGCATCATGAAGAACAAGGAACACACCAGGCAGGTCCGAGATACTGTTGTGAAGAAGTTTAAAGCCGGATTTGGATACAAAAAGATTTCCCAAGCTTTAAACATCCCAAGGAGCACTGTGCAAGCGATAATATTGAAATGGAAGGAGACCTGGCCGTCCCTCTAAACTTTCAGCTCATACAAGGAGAAGACTGATAAGAGATGCAGCCAAGAGGCCCATGATCACTCTGGATGAACTGCAGAGATCTACAGCTGAGGTGGGAGACTCTGTCCATAGGACAACAATCAGTCGTATATTGCACAAATCTGGCCTTTATGGAAGAGTGGCAAGAAGAAAGCCATTTCTTAAAGATATCCATAAAAAAGTGTTGTTTAAAGTTTGCCACAAGCCACCTGGGAGACACACCAAACATGTGGAAGAAGGTGCTCTGGTCAGATGAAACCAAAATTGAACTTTTTGGCAACAATGCAAAACGTTATGTTTGGCGTAAAAGCAACACAGCTGAACACACCATCCCCACTGTCAAACATGGTGGTGGCAGCATCATGCTTTGGGCCTGCTTTTCTTCAGCAGGGACAGGGAAGATGGTTAAAATTGATGGGAAGATGGATGGAGCCAAATACAGGACCATTCTGGAAGAAAACCTGATGGAGTCTGCAAAAGACCTGAGACTGGGACGGAGATTTGTTTTCCAACAAGACAATGATCCAAAACATAAAGCAAAATCTACAATGGAATGGTTCAAAAATAAACATATCCAGGTGTTAGAATGGCCAAGTCAAAGTCCAGACCTGAATCCAATCGAGAATCTGTGGAAAGAACTGAAAACTGCTGTTCACAAATGCTCTCCATCCAACCTCACTGAGCTCGAGCTGTTTTGAAAGGAGGAATGGGAAAAATTCAGTCTCTCGATGTGCAAAACTGATAGAGACATACCCCAAGCGACTTACAGCTGTAATCGCAGCAAAAGGTGGCGCTACAAAGTATTAACTTAAGGGGGCTGAATAATTTTGCACGCCCAATTTTTCAGTTTTTGATTTGTTAAAAAAGTTTGAAATATCCAATAAATGTCGTTCCACTTCATGATTGTGTCCCACTTGTTGTTGATTCTTCACAAAAAAATACAGTATTATATCTTTATGTTTGAAGCCTGAAATGTGGCAAAAGGTCGCAAAGTTCAAGGGGGCCGAATACTTTCGCAAGGCACTGTAGATTTAACATATCAATTGGGGACCCATACAGTGACCCAGTTATCAGAATAAATCTCCCCTCCGGATCAGATATGTTTTTGTCAACTTTGAATGGAACATTCTTATGGATAAGTATGACTGTGCCTCAGCTGTTTGATTTGAAAGATGATAAATACACCTGTTTTTTTCTTTTTGAGATCTTTTTCCTTTTTACTGCATGACCTGGACCATGGCAGTTCCATGTCAATTGTTTTAAGGTACTAGTCAATGTCATTGAACAGTAATGGAACTCTAGTGCAAGTCGTCTCTGGGTAAAGGTGGATAATAGTTACAGCTGCGATCACATAGAATACAAATAAATGGTGTACATAAAATAACAATCTCTGACCACTCCAGCCGAGTTCCCAAGTAACTCGACACATCCTGTTGGATCTGTTACCCCCACGCTCAGTCACTATTCTGTGTTCCGAAAAACGTCTCCTGAGAGAGAGAGAAAAAATGCCTAATCCTCGTTAAGTGACAACGTAGCTTCCGTCCAGACCACAGTAAAAAAAAAGAGAGCTAGAAATGAAGTAAATAAAATCAATAGCCCAGCCTACAAATACATCCCCCAAAGGACATAGGCCTAATCATTTGGACTAAATAAGACAGAAATGAGGGAGCAAATCCCTAAGAGAGATCTACAGGATAAGTTGTTTGTTATTATTAAAACGAAATATCAACAGGATAAAGTGGTCATAACCATATTAATAAAACTGAGCCTCTCGTTAGGTCTGTAGATGTGTCGTAATCGACAGGCTATCAACGGTGAAGGCCTATGTGAAAAATGATAAATACAAATAAAAAATGTGGCTATAAGCTTAGTTATATTACAGTATCTAATCACTTTGTCTGCCAATTAGCCTATATAAAAGGGGAAAGGGGAAATGGGAAATGGGAATCGTTAGTAGGCCTAGGTTAGGCTATAGGGCTTATCTAGGTTAGGCATAGGGCTTATCTAGGTTAGGCTATAGGGCGTATCTAGGTTAGGCTATAGGGCTTATCTATGTTAGGCTATAGGGCTTATCTAGGTTAGGCTATAGGGCTTATCTAGGTTAGGCTATAGGGCTTATCTAGGTTACGCTATAGGGCTTATCTAGGTTAGGCTATAGGGCTTATCTAGGTTAGGCTATAGGGCTTATCTAGGTTAGGCTATAGGGCTTATCTAGGTTAGGCTATAGGGCTTATCTAGGTTAGGCTATGGGGCTTATCTAGGTTAGGCTATAGGGCTTATCTAGGTTAGGCTATAGGGCTTATCTAGGTTAAGCTATAGGGCTTATCTAGGTTAGGCTATAGGGCTTATCTAGGTTAGGCTATAGGGCTTATCTAGGTTAGGCTATAGGGCTTATCTAGGTTAGGCTATAGGGCTTATTTAGGTTAGGCTATAGGGCTTATCAAGGTTAGGCTATAGGGCTCATCTAGGTTAGGCTATAGGGCTCATCTAGGTTAGGCTATAGGGCTCATCTAGGTTAGGCTATAGGGCTCATCTAGGTTAGGCTATAGGGCTTATCTAGGTTAGGCTATAGGGCTTATCTAGGTTAGGCTATAGGGCTTATTTAGGTTAGGCTATAGGGCTTATCAAGGTTAGGCTATAGGGCTCATCTAGGTTAGGCTATAGAGCTCATCTAGGTTAGGCTAGAGGGCTCATCTAGGTTAGGCTATAGGGCTTATCTAGGTTAGGCTATAAGGCTTATCTAGGTTAGGCTATAGGGCATATCTAGGTTAGGCTATAGGGCATATCTAGGTTAGGCTATAGGGCTTATCTAGGTTAGGCTATAGGGCTTATCTAGGTTAGGCTATAGGGCTTATCTAGGTTAGGCTATAGAGCTTATCTAGGTTAGGCTATAGGGCTCATCTAGGTTAGGCTATAGGGCTCATCTAGGTTAGGCTATAGGGCTAATCTAGGTTAGGCTATAGGGCTCATCTAGGTTACGCTATAGGGCTTATCTAGGTTAGGCTATAGGGCTTATCTAGGTTAGGCTATAGGGCATATCTAGGTTAGGCTATAGGGCATATCTAGGTTAGGCTATAGGGCTTATCTAGGTTAGGCTATAGGGTGTATCTAGGTTAGGCTATAGGTCTTATCTAGGTTAGGCTATAGGGCTCATCTAGGTTAGGCTATAGGGCTCATCTAGGTTAGGCTATAGGGCTCATCTAGGTTAGGCTTCAGGGCTCATCTAGGTTACGCTATAGGGCTTATCTAGGTTAGGCTATAGGGCTTATCTAGGTTAGGCTATAGGGCTTATAGAGGTTAGGCTATAGGGCTCATCTAGGTTAGGCTATAGGGCTTATCTAGGTTAGGCTATAGGGCTTATCTAGGTTAGGCTATAGGGCATATCTAGGTTAGGCTATAGGGCATATCTAGGTTAGGCTATAGGGCGTATCTAGGTTAGGCTATAGGGCTTATCTAGGTTAGGCTATAGGGCTTATCTAGGTTAGGCTATAGAGCTTATCTAGGTTAGGCTATAGGGCTCATCTCGATTAGGCTATAGGGCTCATCTAGGTTAGGCTATAGGGCTCATCTAGGTTAGGCTATAGGGCTCATCTAGGTTACGCTATAGGGCTTATCTAGGTTAGGCTATAGGGCTTATCTAGGTTAGGCTATAGGGCTTATAGAGGTTAGGCTATAGGGCATATCTAGGTTAGGCAATAGGGCTTATCTAGGTTAGGCTATAGGGCGTATCTAGGTTAGGCTATAGGGCTTATCTAGGTTAGGCTTTAGTGCTTATCTAGGTTAGGCTATAGGGCTTATCTAGGTTAGGCTATAGGGCTTATCTAGGTTAGGCTATAGGGCTTATCTAGGTTAGGCTATAGGGCTTATCAAGGTTAGGCTATAGGGCTTATCTAGGTTAGGCTATAGGGCTTATCTAGGTTAGGCTATAGGGCTTATCTAGGTTAGGCTATAGGGCTTATCTAGGTTAGGCTATAGGGCTTATTTAGGTTAGGCTATAGGGCTTATCAAGGTTAGGCTATAGGGCTCATCTAGGTTAGGCTATAGAGCTCATCTAGGTTAGGCTATAGGGCTCATCTAGGTTAGGCTATAGGGCTCATCTAGGTTAGGCTATAGGGCTTATCTAGGTTAGGCTATAGGGCTTATCTAGGTTAGGCAAAAGGCTTATCTAGGTTAGGCTATAGGGCTTATTTAGGTTAGGCTATAGGGCTTATCAATGTTAGGCTATAGGGCTCATCTAGGTTAGGCTATAGAGCTCATCTAGGTTAGGCTATAGGGCTCATCTAGGTTAGGCTATAGGGCTTATCTAGGTTAGGCTATAGGGCTTATCTAGGTTAGGCTATAGGGCATATCTAGGTTAGGCTATAGGGCATATCTAGGTTAGGCTATAGGGCTTATCTAGGTTAGGCTATAGGGCGTATCTAGGTTAGGCTATAGGGCTTATCTAGGTTAGGCTATAGGGCTTATCTAGGTTAGGCTATAGAGCTTATCTAGGTTAGGCTATAGGGCTCATCTAGGTTAGGCTATAGAGCTCATCTAGGTTAGGCTATAGGGCTCATCTAGGTTAGGCTATAGGGCTCATCTAGGTTACGCTATAGGGCTTATCTAGGTTAGGCTATAGGGCGTATCTAGGTTAGGCTATAGGGCGTATCTAGGTTAGGCTATAGGGCTTATCTAGGTTAGGCTATAGTGCTTATCTTGGTTAGGCTATAGGGCTTATCTAGGTTAGGCTATAGGGCTTATCTAGGTTAGGCTATAGGGCTTATCTAGGTTAGGCTATAGGGCTTATCTAGGTTAGGCTATAGGGCTTATCTAGGTTAGGCTATAGGGCTTATCTAGGTTAGGCTATAGGGCGTATCTAGGTTAGCCTATAGGGCTTATCTAGGTTAGGCTATAGGGCTTATCTAGGTTAGCCTATAGGGCTTATCTAGGTTAGGCTATAGGGCTTATATAGGTTAGGCTATAGGGCTTATCTAGGTTAGGCTATAGGGCTTATCCCTCTCTCAGATCAAATAAAATAAATTGACTGCTATAGTTACATTAAGCGGGTGGGTCATTGGATATGTTGTCTTACCTCCTTTAGTAATCACAGTAACCGCTTTTAGTTATTGGTCCAGGATTGTCTTTAAAAAAAAACGTTTTGCCTCTTTGGGAGTTTTGAAGTGTCGCATGGCTCCTTGGTGAAGAATCCTGAGCTCATTTGGGTATTTGAATCCCCTAAAGATGGTCAATGAAGTGTTCCTTCACCTCTTCAAACTCTCGCCGCTTTCAGCATATTCTGGCTGACAGGTCCTGGTGTAAGGTGAGTTTGGCGTTTCCTCACTGTAATGGTGTTGATTTTCGCCAGCGGTAGGACTCGTTCCTTGTTGTTGAATTACAGGAAACGTATGGTGATTGGGTGCAGTGGTTGTCTGGCTGCTGGTGGGGGTCTCAGTGCTCGGTGAGCTCTCTCGAGTTCTATGGGCCTGTCGGTGGACAGATCGAACCACTCGGGGAGTTTGTCTTGCTGATCAGTGGCATGTTTCCATCTTCGTTTAAAAATATCACGCGTAATGTCATGGCTTGGAGATAAGATAAAGAATTTGATTCTTTTTTCTTTTTTTTTCCGCTTTTATTTAACCAGGTAGGCCAGTTGAGAACAAGTTCTCATTTACAACTGCGACCTGGCCAAGATAAAGCATAACAGTGCAACAAAAACAACATCACAGAGTTACACATAAACAAACGTGCAAATGTAGTAAGATTATGGAGGTAAGGCAATAAATAGGCCAAAGTGGCGAAATAATTACAATTTAGCATTAACACTTGGGTGATAGATGTGCAGATTATGATGTGCAAGTAGAGATACTGGGGTGCAAAAGAGCAACAAAAAAAATAACAATATGGGGATGAGGTAGTTGGGTGGGCTATTTACAGATGGGCTGTGTATGGGTGCACATTACTTGTGCTGAGTTCTCAGTTCATGCAGCCAGTCAAACTTATTGTTTTTAATCAAAATCAAAGTTTATTTTATTTATTTATTTCACCTTTATTTAACCAGGTAGGCTAGTTGAGAACAAGTTCTCATTTACAACAGCGACCTGGCCAAGATAAAGCATAGCAGTGTGAACAGACAACAACACAGAGTTACACATGGAGTAAACAATAAACAAGTCAATAACACAGTAGAAAAAGAAAAAAAAAGAGTCTATATACATTGTGTGCAAAAGGCATGAGGAGGTAGGCGAATAATTACAATTTAGCAGATTAACACTGGAGTGATAAATGATCAGATGGTCATGTGCAGGTAGAGATACTGGTGTGCAAAAGAGCAGAAAAGTAAATTAAAAAAAACAGTATGGGGATGAGGTAGGTAAATTGGATGGGCTATTTACCGATGGACTATGTACAGCTGCAGCGATCAGTTAGGTGCTCAGATAGCAGATGTTTAAAGTTGGTGAGGGAGATAAAAGTTTCCAACTTCAGCAATTTTTGTAATTCGTCCCAGTCACAGGCAGCAGAGAACTGGAAGGAAAGGCGGCCAAATGAGGTGTTGGCTTTAGGGATGATCAGTGAGATACACCTGCTGGAGCGCGTGCTACGGGTGGGTGTTGCCATCGTGACCAGTGAACTGAGATAAGGCGGAGCTTTACCTAGCATGGACTGGTAGATGACCTGGAGCCCGGGGGTCTGGCGACGAATATGTAGCGAGGACCAGCCGACTAGAGCATACAGGTCGCAGTGGTGGGTGGTATAAGGTGCTTTAGTAACAAAACGGATGGCACTGTGATAAACTGCATCCAGTTTGCTGAGTAGAGTATTGGAAGCTATTTTGTAGATGACATTGCCGAAGTCGAGGATCGGTAGGATAGTCAGTTTTACTAGGGTAAGTTTGGCGGCGTGAGTGAAAGAGGCTTTGTTGCGGAATAGAAAGCCGACTCTAGATTTGATTTTAGATTGGAGATGTTTGATATGAGTCTGGAAGGAGAGTTTGCAGTCTAGCCAGACACCTAGGTACTTATAGATGTCCACATATTCTAGGTCGGAACCATCCAGGGTGGTGATGCTAGTCGGGCGTACGGGTGCAGGCAGCGAACGGTTGAAAAGCATGCATTTGGTTTTACTAGCGTTTAAGAGCAGTTGGAGGCCACGGAAGGAGTGTTGTATGGCATTGAAAATCGTTTGGAGGTTAAATAGCACAGTGTCCAAGGAAGGGCCAGAAGTATACAGAATGGTGTCGCCGCAGCAAGAGCAACATCATTGATATATGCAGAGAAAAGAGTTGGCCCGAGAATTGAACCCTGTGACACCCCCATAGAGACTGCCAGAGGACCGGACAACATGCCCTCCGATTTGACACACTGAACTCTGTCTGCAAAGTAGTTGGTGAACCAGGCAAGGCAGTCATTAGAAAAACCGAGGCTACTGAGTCTGCCGATAAGAATATGGTGATTGACAGAGTCAAAATCCTTGGCCAGGTCGATGAAGACGGCTGCACAGTACTGTCTTTTATCCTAAACCAGGATTCAGACACGGTTAGAACATCCGGGTTGGCAGAGTGTGCTAAAGCAATGAATAAAACAAACTTAGGGAGGAGGCTTCTAATGTTAACATGCATGAAACCAAGGCTTTTACGGTTACAGAAGTCATCAAAAGACAGCGCCTGGGGAATAGGACTGGAGCCAGGCACTGCAGGGCCTGGATTCCCCTCTACATCCCCAAAGGAACAGAGGAGGAGTAGGATAAGGATATGGCTAAAAGCTATGAGAATTGGTCGTCTAGAACATCTGGAACAGAGAGTAAAAGGATTTTTTATTTTTTTATTTTTTATTTAACCTTGGTTGGCTAGTTGAGAACAAGTTCTCATTTGCAACTGCGACCTGGCCAAGATAAAGATGTTCCTGGGGGCAATAAAATAGCTTCATGGTATAATGTACAGACACAGGTATGGTAGGATGTGAATACAGTGGAGGTAAACCTAGGTATTGAGTGATGATGAGAGAGATATTGTCTCTAGAACCATCATTGAAACCAGGAGATGTCATCGCATGTGTGGGTGGTGGAACTGAAAGGTTGGATAAGGTATAGGGAGCAGGGCTAGAGGCTCTACAGTGAAATAAGCCAATAAACACTAACCAGAACAGCAAGGGACAAGGCATATTGACATTAAGGAGAGGCATGCTTAGTCGAGTGATCATAAGGGTCCAGTGAGTAGTGAGGTTGGTTGAGGTCACGGCGATTCAGACAGCTAGCTGGGTCATCGGTAGCAAGCTAGCATAGGATGGAGGTCTGTTTTTAGCCACCTCGTGCATTTCCGTCGGTAGATTAGTGGGGTTCCGTGTGGTAGAGGGGATCAATCCAATCGGAAAAATAGATATAGTTATAGTTACCCAAGAAAAATTGTCCGATATACCTATTCAGATAGCAGCCGATAAGACAGCTAACGATTAGCGGGCCACAGATGGGCGTTCAGGTAATGTCGCAACGGAGGGGCCAGTTGGATAACTCCCTCGGGCAGATAACGTCAGTAGTCCAGTTGTGAAGTCCCAGTGGGGCTCCGCGTTGGCAGTAAAACGGGTCCGGATAGGTGATTGTAGCCCAGGAGTGGCTGATGGAACTCTTCAGCTGGCTAGCTCCGGAATAATTGATGTTTGCTCCGGAATCGATGTAAGCCAATAGTCACATGGATAGCAGCTAGCTAGCTGCGAGATCCTGGTGTAAATGTCCAGAGCTTGCGGTTGTAATCCGGCGGATACGGAGAGAAAAATAGGTCCGGTATGTTCTGGTCTGAGTCGCGTTGTACAAAACTGGCGATAGATTTTCGAGCTAAAGGATAGCTGATGACCACAAACCGTGGTTAGCTGAATACTAACGTTAACCAGTAAACTGGCTAGCTTCTGGTTAGCTTCTGGCTAGCTTCTGGTTAGCTTCTGGTTAACTTCTATTGTGGATTTCAGATTTGAGGTAAATAATAGTTATTTTTTTTAAATTGGTGAGGCGGGTTGCAGGAGAGTGTTTTGAAGTTGAGTTTTTGGAAAAGAAAATATATAATAGATGCGAAGAAAGGTGTAAATATATATATATATATACGGGACACGACAAGACGAGGACAAAGGACGTCTGACTGCTATGTCTGTCTGTCTGTCTGTCTGTCTGTATCTGACTGACTGACTGGCTGGCTGTATGTCTATCTGTCTGTCTGTCTGTCTCTTCTGTCTGTCTGTCTGTCTGACTGGTTGTATGTCTATCTGTCTCTTCTGTCTGTCTGTCTGTCTGTCTGTCTGTCTGTCTGTCTGTCTGTCTGTCTGTCTCGCCTGTCTGTCTGTCTGTCTGTCTGTCTGTCTGTCTCCTCTTCTATCTGACTGTATATAACACATAATGCATAAAGATAACACACATACACAAACAAACACCCCCTCTCTCACACATACACACACTTCCCCCAGCACACACACACACACACACACACACACACACACACACACACACACACACACACACACACACACACACACACACACACACTTCCCCCTGGACACACAAACAGACCAGCCATGTCAGGGGCTTGTGGCAAGTGGTCATGTGTAATTCTGTCCCAGAAACAGCACCACAATATCTACCCCTGAAGATGTTAGCTAGCTCTACTGACAGATATGGGGGCATGATGATGGAATTAGAGGTTCCAGGAATGGAGGGAGGGAGGGAGGCAGAGAGGGAGGGAGGCAGGGAGTCAGGGAGACAGGAAGGGAGGCAGGCAGAGAGAGAGAGAGAGAGAGATAGATAGAGAGAGAGAGAGAGAGAGAGAGAGAGAGAGAGAGAGGCCAGGCCAACAGTAACATGGTTAGTTCAAAACAGAAGCCAGGGGGAATTGAGGATGAGATATGCCAGATCCACACCCTTGTAGGGAAATGGAGGGAGGGAGGCAGGGAGGGGAGAAATAAGGAAGAGAGAGATTCACAATCAGATTCACAATCACACACTGACCTGACCCGTCAGATTCACAATCACACACTGACCTGACCCGTCAGATTCACAATCACACACTGACCTGACCCGTCAGATTCACAATCACACACTGACCTGACCCGTCAGATTCACAATCACACACTGACCTGACCCGTCAGATTCACAATCACACACTGACCTGACCCGTCAGATTCACAATCACACACTGACCTGACCCGTCAGATTCACAATCACACACTGACCTGACCCGTCAGATTCACAATCACACACTGACCTGACCCGTCAGATTCACAATCACACACTGACCTGACCCGTCAGATTCACAATCACACACTGACCTGACCCGTCAGATTCACAATCACACACTGACCTGACTCGTCAGATTCACAATCACACACTGACCTGACCCGTCAGATTCACAATCACACACTGACCTGACTCGTCAGATTCACAATCACATTTTCATCTAGAAAACCATGCCAGATGTGTCCTATGTGTGATTTGACCTGTACACAAACAGTTGAACCACAACACACACAGAGGGCACAGCAGTGGGCATTAATGGCTATGATGTGGCTTATTGTTTGGTTGCCAAGGCAGAGATGGCGAGCTGGGGAATAACGCCTAGAGCCGGGTGCTGTTTCTGCTCTAATAAACAGCCAATCTGGCAACCCAGAGGATTGACTCCTGTGTGTATTCTGCCTGTCTGTCTGACTGTGCAATAGATAATTTAACACTCTACTTTGAAAGGGTGTTGAATCACCATCCTACTATTGCTCTTTCTCTTTGTTTATCTCTCTCTTTATATAGCTGTCTTTTCTTTCTGCTCCCCCACTCTCTCTCTCTCTCTCTCTCTCTCTCTCTCTCTCTCTCTCTCTCTCTCTCTCTCTCTCTCTCTCTCTCTCTCTCTCTCTCTCTCTCTCTCTCTCTCTCTCTCTCTCTCTCTCTCTCTGCCCAAGCACCACAGCTGTATTGTGAAATAATTCATCCTCCAGTATCAGAGAGCCAAGCAGGGGCAAGGGCTTGGTGAACAAACACTCCAAGAAACTCATTAAGAAATTCTAAAAAGTGGCGATGATCAGAGAGGCTGACTCCCTGGAAACCAAGCCAGCGGGAAGATGAGCTTAGAGAGGAGAGATAAGAGATGGAAGAGCGATGCAGAGAGGTTCTCTTCTCTTCATGAGAGGTGTTTGGCAGACGACTGAGCTGTCAGGGGATGTAAAGGAAAGAAGAAAAGGATGACTTGATGCAAACCAGGACTCTCGATATGTGTTCCCAGTCCAGGGTGCCCACACACCGGGGCCACGTCGTTTCTGTGGTCGTGCCGTTTTGCGAGGTCCCGGCAGGGACTGGTTCTAAAGCTGCTCAACGTGCTTCTCCAAACCCAACGCGCCAACATCAACCACAGACCCTCTATTGCTCTCATGCCTCGGCAGTCGCCTGGGCCGCCGCCACCCGGCCAACCTGGGCCCCAAGAGAGAGAGCCCACAGAGGGGAGAGAGGTGAGGGGGAGACAGGGAGGCAGTGTGGGGGATGAGTGTGTGTTGGGCGGGGGTGACGGACTGGGTGAAGGGAGGTCTGTAGGTCAGACAGAAACGGAGACAAGCCAAAGAATTTATATTATAATTGATTTATTTAAAGGCACATTGCTGTAGACCTCAGCAGTCTAATATGAAAAGGGTTTGTCCCTAAATTGTTGTTGTTTTGTCTCTGGGGGTATTTCACATTGATGATGTTATGATGCATTCACTTGCTCCATCATTTCCTGATAATCAGAAGTTATTTGTATTTAGTATTTTGGTACTTTATTAGGATCCCCATTAGGTGTTGCAAAAGCAGCAGCTACTCTTCCTGGGGTCCACACAAAACATGAAACATGACATAATACAGAACATTAATAGACAAGAACAGCTCAAGGACAGAACTACATACATTTTTAAAAAGGGACACGTAGCCTACATATCAATACATAGACACAAACTATCTACGTCCAATAGGGGAGAGGCGTTGTGAGGTGTTGCTTTATCTGTTTTTTGAAACCAGGTTTGCTGTTTATATGAGCAATATGAGATGGACGGACGTTCCATGCAATAATGGCTCTATATAATACTGTACGCTTTCTTGAATTTGTTCTGGATTTGGGGACTGTGAAAAGACCCCTGGTGGCATGTCTGGTGAGATAAGTGTGTGTGTCAGAGCTGTGTGTAAGTTGGCTATGCAAACAATTTGGTATTTTCAACACATTAATGTTTCTTATAAAAATAAGAAATGATGCAGTCAGTCTCTCCTCAACTCTTAACCAAGAGAGACTGGCATAGTATTAATATTAGCCTTCTGATCATAATGAAGAGCAGAACGTGCCACTTTGTTCTGGGCCAGCTGCAGCTTAACTTCTTAAGGTATAGGGGGCAGCATTTTCACTTTTGGATAAATAGCGTGCCCAATTTCAACTTCCTGCTACTCATGCCAAGAATATAAGATATGCATATTATTAGTAGATTTGGATAGAAAACACTCTTAAGTTTCTAAAACTGTTTGAATCATGTCTGCGAGTATAACAGAACTTATGTAGCAGGCAAAACCCCGAGGACTAACCGTTCAGATATTTTTTTTTTTAGGTCTCTGTCTGTTCACTGAATTCTCATTGGGAAACAATATTTCTTAGGAACTTGTTTTCAGTTCCTACCGCTTCGACTGGATGTCACCAGTCTTTGAAATTTGGTTGAGGTTATTCATTTGTGGAATGAAGAAATACAGCCATCTAGGAACTGCGTAACACTGTTGAGAGTTGCTCAAGACTTGAAAAGTAGCTTGGCTTGTTGTCTTCCTGTATTGAACACAGATAGACCCATCTTCAATTTGATCGATTATTAACGTTTAAAAATACCTAAAGTTGTATGAGAAAAGTAGTTTGAAATGTTTTGGCAAAGTTTACATAAATATTTTGTAGTGACGTTGCGCATTTTGGAAGCTGCTTTTTTCTGGATCAAACGCGCCAAATAAATGGACACTTTGGATATATATGGACGGAATTAATCGAACAAAAGGACCAATTGTGATGTTTATTGGACATATTGGAGTGCCAACAAAAGAAGCTCGTCAAAGGTAAGGCATGTTTTATATTTTATTTCTGCGTTTTGTGTAGCGCCTGCAGGGTTGAAATATGCTACCCTCTTTGTTTACTGTTGTGCTGTCATCAGATAATAGCTTCTTATGCTCTCGCCGAAAATCCTTTTTTAAATCTGACATGTTGGCTGGATTCACAATGAGTGTAGATTAAATTTAGCATCTTACATGTGTGATTTAATGAAAGTTTGATTTTTATATCATTTATTTGAATTTGCTTCATTTTCCCTTTTTTCCCTTTCAAACTACTTTTGTAATACAACTTTAGGAATTTTAAGTAAATAATCGATAAAATTGAAGACGGGATGATCTGTGTTCAATACAAGAAGACAACAAACTGACGCTAGCTTTCTGGTCACGCGCCTCTATCTAACAGTACACTTCAAGTGACCCTAGTTTTGAACAGGGCTACTTCTTCATTACACAAAGGAAAAACCTCAACCAATTTCTAAAGACTGGTGACATCCAGTGGAAGCGGTAGGAACTGTAAGAAGGTCCCTTAGAAATGTGGATTCTCAATGAAATGAATGATTCTCATTGAAAAGAGAGTGACCTCTAGAAAAAAAATCGGAATGGTTTGTCCTCAGTGTTTCGCCTGCTACATAAGTTCTGTTTCAGAAATGGCAGAATGTTTTCTATCCAAATCTACTCATGATATGCATATCTTATCTTCTGGGGATGAGTAGCGGGCAGTTGAATTTGGGCATTAATTTCATCCGGACGTGAAAATACTGCCCCCAATCACCAAGAAGTTAAGGGGTTCAGTGACTTCACTAGCTGTGGTTGCAGATGCATATATGGCTGAATCATCAGCATACATGGACACACATGCTTTGTTTAATGCCAGTGGCAGGTCATTGGTAAAAAATAGGAAAGAGTAGATGGCCTAGAGAGCTGTACACCAAACTTTACATGTTTGACATTAGAGAAGCTTCCATTAAAGAAAGCTCTTTGAGTTCTATTAGATAGATAGCTCTGAATCCACAATATGGCAGAGGTTGAAAAGCCATAGGGCATACATTTTTCAACAACAGGTTATGGTCAATAATATCAAAGGCTGCAGTGAAATCTAACAGTACAGCTCCCACACTGTCATCTTGCCGTTCTCCTGTTTCAACTCATCAAGCTGAATGGCTAACCGCATTGCGTGCTGCGTTCACGAAAACCCTGCTAGCTTGATATGCAGCTAGCTGTTACGCCAAATAGCTGCTCAGACCCGTCCTTGGTCGGCAGGATCACTGGAAAGAGACAAGCAGTCCCAGCAACTGATGCCAACTACGTCGCGGGATCCAAACTAAGAAGCTAGTTAGCTACCAAGAACTTTCCAATACAATTTAAAACAACAAACTTTTCAAACAAACAAAACCGAGCTCTTGCTCGTCCTGCGTTCGACAGGAAGTGACGTGCTGCATGACAATGTATGACCTTTGTATGACCTTTATGTTTGTCATACATTTTTCTATGACAGTCTAGAGCTTAATGGAAGACACATACAAGTAGCTGCTGAATCATCCCTGTGAGAGGGAGAGGAGAAACCAGTCTGTCTGTCAACTTGGTGTTCTAAACCAGAACCGGTCCTGACTGGAACTCACTTTGATACTGATCTAAACATATTCCTCTCGCTCATCTGCTCCCATTTAGAGATTGGATCAGTGTGGGCTCGGAGAGGACCCTCAGAGGGGCCAGCCAAACTGTGCTGCTGGCGATCAGGAGCCCAAATCGTAAAGTAGAGATAAACCACAAACCAGCCGCTGGCAGAGGGAAAATGGAGGGAGAGAGAGACAGAAATTTAAAAAATTAAAAATAAATTTAAAGGGAGAGAGAAAAAAGAGGATGGAGAGGTGGAGTGATGCATCACCTTCTCTGTCACTTCCACGCGGTGTTACTCCTGCTTCCATCAAATCAAATCACATTTTATTTGTCACATGTGCCGAATACTACAGGTGTGGGTAGACCTTACAGTGAAATGCTTACTTACAAGCTCTTAACCAAAAATGCAGTTTTAAGAAAAAAACAAGTGTTTAGAAAGTATTTACTAAATAAACTGAAGTAAACAATAAACAAATACAAATAGAAATGAAAAAAATAAGTGTTTAGAAAGTATTTACTAAACAAACTGAAGTAAACAATAAACAAATACAAATAGAAATGAAAAAAATAAGTGTTTAGAAAGTATTTACTAAACAAACTGAAGTAAACAATAAACAAATACAAATAGAAATGAAAAAAATAAGAAACTAGAAAAATAGCTAATATTTAAAGAGCAACAATAAAATAAGAGTAACAATATTATATACAGAGGCAATGTGCGAGGGCACTGGTTAGTCCAGGTAATTGAGGTAATATGTAAATGTAGGTAGAGGTAAAGTGACTATGCATAGATAATAAACAGAGATTGGGGGGGGGGGGGGGGGCAACGCAAATAGTCTGGGTAGCCATTTGGTTAGCTGTTCAGGAGTCTTCTTCCATATGCCAATTCAGAGGTGTTGTACATTACTGCTGGTTCCATATGCCAGTTCAGAGGTGTTGTACATTACTGCTGGTTCCATATGCCAGTTCAGAGGTGTTGTACATTACTGCTGGTTCCATATGCCAGTTCAGAGGTGTTGTACATTACTGCTGGTTTCATATGCCAGTTCAGAGGTGTTATACATTACTGCTGCTTCCATATGCCAGTTCAGAGGTGTTGTACATTACTGCTGCTTCCATATGCCAGTTCAGAGGTGTTGTACATTACTGCTGCTTCCATATGCCAGTTCAGAGGTGTTGTACATTTCAGGAGAGAGGGACACCGGCTCGTGAGAGTGCCTACTCTGCCTGTGAAAAGGGCACATCAAGGAACCTTTGTTCACCCACCTCCCCCCTCATGTGTGTGTGTCAATTCAGCCAGGTGGCCGAAGCATGAGGATATCGCCCTGATATCTCTAACCGCCTCTTAAGGATTAAGATACCTTCTGAGAGTTTAAATCTGACTGGCACTCATACTGAACCCACAGTGACCCCTGGATAGTCTGAGAGGGAGAGTGAGAGTGAGAGTGAGAGTGAGAGAGAGAGAGAGAGAGAGAGAGAGAGAGAGAGAGAGAGAGAGAGAGAGAGAGAGAGAGAATGGAGGACAAGTGCCTTTTATAATTTTTTCCCATTAACATTGTCTGACCAGGTTGTCCGACCAGGTTGTCCGACCATTCATTTAGTTAAAATGTGTCGTTTTTGAACTCAACCTCTATCGAAGATACAGTGGGATATTGGTCATGTTGCACTTCCTAAGGCTTCCACTAGATGTCAACCATCTTTAGAAACTTGTTTGAGGCTTCTACTGTGAAGTGGGGCCGAATTAGAGGGTATTGAGTCAGAGGTCTGGCAGCAGTATTGCGCAGGTCACGTGCATTTCACATGAGAGGTATCTCCCGTTCCTTTTATTTTCTGAAGACAAAGGAATTCTCCGGTTGGAATATTATTGAATATTTATGTTGAAAACGTCCTAAAGATTGATTCCGTGCATCGTTTGACAAGTTTCTACGGGCTGTAACGGAACTTTTGACATTTCGTCTGCAACTAGTGAACGCGTTTCGTGAGTTTTGATTTGTTTACCAAACGCGCTAACAAAAGTAGCTATTAGGACATAAATGATGGACATTATCGAACAAAACAAACATTTATTGTGGTCCTATGAGTGTCATCTGATGAAGATCATCAAAGGTTAGTGATTAATTCTATCTCTATTTCTGCTTTTTGTGACTCCCCACTCTTTGGCTGGGAAAATGGCTGTGTGTTTTTGTGACTTGGCTCTGATCTAACATAATCGTTTGTGGTGCTTTCGCTGTAAAGCCTATTTGAAATCGGACACAGTGGTGGGATTAACAACAAGATTACCTTTAAAATTGTATAAAATACTTGTATGTTTGAGGAATTTTAATTATGAGATTTCTGTTGTTTTGAATTTGGCGCCCTGCACATTCACTGGCTGTTGTCACATCGATCCCGTTAATTAAGTAAGTATCAGATTAATTCTGATCTAACCGGAGTGTTTGGGATAGAGGTGATAGAGGTGATTGTGGTCCAAGCGTAACTCTGGCCTTTCTCAAATCAAATCAAACTTTATTTGTCACATGCGCAGAATACAAAAAGTGTAGGCCTTTACCTTCTCCTGGTAAATATATATATATTACATTTGAGTAATTTATCAGATAATTTATCAGATATCCAGAGCAACTTACAGTAGTGAGTGCATACATTTTCATACTTTTTCATACTGAACCCCCGTGGGAATTGGAGCCCCAACCCTGGCGTTGCAAGCTGAGCCACACGGGGCCCATAAATAACAGATTTCCGTATTTCTGTTGGCATGAAAACACAAAAGGTCAGATGCAGCATACGGTTCAATTCCATTTAAATTCCAGGCAATTCAGGAAGTACACTGAAATTCCAATTCCAATTCTAATACTCATAATTACAATTATATAACTATAATTCTCAATGCTTCAATAATTTTCAATGAGGATCATGTTGAATTGAAATTGGAATTTAGTTTACTTTCTGAATCGAGTGGAATTTCAATGGAATTGACACCAACCCTGGCCAAGTGGATTTATTGCAGGCTACAAAGTAACTTGAGGCACCTATAAAATACAATCAGGAACAGACCCATTTGACACATTTGGGGATCCAGGGTGGGGATCCAGGATGGGGATCCATGGTGGGGATCCAGGGTTTGGATGCAGGGTGGGGATGCAGGGTGTGGATGCAGGGTGGGGATGCAGGGTGGGGATGCAGGATGGGGATCCATGGTGGGGATCCAGGGTTTGGATGCAGGGTGGGGATGCAGGGTGTGGATGCAGGGTGGGGATGCAGGGTGGGGATGCAGGATGGGGATCCAGGGTGGGGATCCAGGATGGGGATCCATGGTGGGGATCCAGGGTGGGGATCCAGGGTTTGGATGCAGGGTGGGGATGCAGGGTGTGGATGCAGGGTGGGGATGCAGGATGGGGATGCAGGGTGGGGATTCAGGGTGGGGATGCAGGGTGTGGATGCAGGGTGGGGATCCAGGGTGGGGATCCAGGGGATGCAGGGTGGGGATGCAGGGTGGGGATCCAGGGAAATTAAGGGTGTGGGGATGCAGGGTGTGGGGATGCAGGGTGTGGGGTTGCAGGGGATGCAGGGTGGGGATCCAGGGGATGCAGGGTGGGGATGCAGGGTGGGGATCCAGGGGAATTAAGGGTGTGGGGATGCAGGGTGTGGGGATGCAGGGTGTGGGGTTGCAGGGGATGCAGGGTGGGGATCCAGGGGATGCAGGGTGTGGGGATGCAGGGTGCTCTAGTCCCTCAAAGACACATCTAGGTGGGCTCAAAAAGGCCCCTTATAGTTGAAGACTCTACTTTGAGTTAAAAGTGCATTGAATTGTCTGTGAAATGCTGTGGATTAATAATGTACGTAGGTTTGTGATGTGCTGATGAATCCAGGTATGCCTATAACCAAAGTATCCGATCATATTTGTATCGTATTCAGAATTGAAGTGCTGGTTGCAAATGGCTATTCGTCAGATGACCCGGTGGTACGAAGCATCACTGATAAAGAGCCATCCACCAGTGATTTGGGAAGCAATAATGATCAGGTGGATATACAGGTGATAGACTAGAATGCTATTTGGCCCTAAACATAGAGTACACCGTGGCAGAATACCTGACCACTGTGACTGACCCACACTTAAGGAAAGCTTTGACCATGTACAGACTCAGTGAGCATAGCCTTGCTATTGAGAAAGGCCGTCATAGGCAGACCTGGCTCTCAAGAGAAGACAGGCTACGTGCACACTGCCCACAAATGAGGTGGAAACTGAGCTGCTCTTTCTAACCTCCTGCCAAATGTATGACCACATTACATTGAATTGAATTGAATTGAGAGAGTGTGTGTGTGTGTGTGTTCTCGTGTGTGTGTGTGTGTGAGACTTGGCTTTCTCCGTGACCTTTCCCTATTCACCGCTGCTGGTTCCCATTAAACATAACAAAAGAGCATATTACCTCACAGAGAAGCCAGACATAATCTTGCCTCCATCTTTACAACCCCCCCATCCTCCCATCCCCAGATTCCCAGCTTTCTTTCGCCCCCTCACTCTCTCTCTAAGCTCCAACCAACTCCTTACTTTTTCATCAGCACCATCATCACTTTAAATGTCTCTCTTCTCCCTCTTCTCCTTCATTTTAACCTCTAACAGGAAGGAGTAGGGCTTTAAGTCTCTCTTCTCCTTCATTTTAACCTCTAACAGGAAGGAGTAGGGCTTTAAGTCTCTCTTCTCCTTCATTTTAACCTCTAACAGGAAGGAGTAGGGCTTTAAGTCTCTCTTCTCCTTCATTTTAACCTCTAACAGGAAGGAGTAGGGCTTTAAGTCTCTTCTCCTTCATTTTAACCTCTAACAGGAAGGAGTAGGGCTTTAAGTCTCTCTTCTCCTTCATTTTAACCTCTAACAGGAAGGAGTAGGGCTTTAAGTCTCTCTTCTCCTTCATTCTAGTATCCAACAGGAAGGAGTAGGGCTTTAAGTCTCTCTTCTTCTTCACTTTAGCCTCTAACAGGAAGGAGTAGGGCTTTAAGTCTCTCTTCTTCTTCCCTTTAGCCTCTAACAGGAAGGAGTAGGGCTTTAAGTCTCTCTTCTTCTTCACGTTAGCCTCTAACAGGAAGGAGTAGGGCTTTAAGTCTCTCTTCTCCTTCATTCTAGTATCCAACAGGAAGGAGTAGGGCTTTAAGTCTCTCTTCTCCTTCATTCTAGTATCCAACAGGAAGGAGTAGGGCTTTAAGTCTCTCTTCTCCACAAAAGCAAATATCTAACCGATTTGTTTAGTAGCATTTTACCTTTATTTAACTAGGCAAATCAGTTAAGAAAAAAATATTATTTCCTGTTCAGGGGCAGAACGACAGATTTGTACCTTGGGGATTTGAACTTGAAACCTTAGGTTACTAGTCCAACGCTCTAACCACTAGGCTACCCTGCCACCCTTACCCTTAAAAACAGGCCAAGATCAAAATAGATACAGCATTTGCATGAAATATGGCTGAATGTGCTATAAACTGTTAATCTTAAATCTGGGCTTGCTGCTGACTGCATGTGAGCATGTATGCCACAATGCATTGGATTCAAACTGGGGAATCGGGCTACTTGAATAGAAGATGCTGGTGTAGAGAGCCAGAGAGATCCTCTCATATAGGTTGGTGTCCTCTTCTATCAATTCAATTCAAGGGCTTTATTGGCATGGGAAACATATGTTCATATTTGCCAAAGCAAGTGAAATAGATAATAAACAAAAGTGAAATAAACTATAAAAAAATGAACAGTAAACATTACGCTCACAAAAGTTCTAAAAGAATAAAGACATTTCAAATGTCATATGATGTCTGTATACAGTGTTGTAATGATGTGCAAATAGTTAAAGTACAAAAGGGAAAATAAATAAACATAAATATGGGTTGTATTTACAATGGTGTTTGTTCTTCACTGGTTGCCCTTTTCTCGTGGCAACAGGTCACAAATCTTGCTGCTGTGATGACACACTGTGGTATTTCACCCAGTAGATACGGGAGTTAATCAAAATTGAGTTTGTTTTCGATCTCTCTCTCACTCTCATTCTCCTGTGTTGGCTATGACACTGAAAAAGAAGACAATAATCTCGCTCACACTTTTCATTGTACTTATATCTTATATATAAGACATGTCAAGGCAGGGTGAGAACTGGGTATATGTAGCTCAAACACATTGATCGGCTTCACTGCCATATCTGTTGCTTTTGTCAGTGCTGGTTGTGTCATGGTGACCCTTATGTTCTTAGCAGCGGCTGCCTGTTGGCAAAGCGTTGTCGGGCCTAATAGCATCCTATATCTTATACGAGTCGTGAGATGTACTTGCATTATTAAAAAGGGTATCAACCCCGAACGCTCCCGAAATGACAACCAATCTAGAGTTGGTTGATGTAGAACGACCTGAGGTCCCCGTGACATCACACGTTTACAGTAGAAAACTGAAGCCCCTGAATTGTTTATGAGTTCCATTAGTGCCGGAAGAATGTCCCATGATAGCCATCGTCACACATGGCATGGACATCTTCTGTAAAATCTCCTGTCAATCCTTGTCTTATAGAGAGACTCCTTTAAAACCTCTTGGAACTACCCATCCCGGATCCGGGAGAATTGTCATCAACTACACTAATTAGCATAGCGCAACAGTCAAAAAATATTACTAGAAAATATTCATATTCATGAAATCACAAGTGAAATATAGTGAAACACAGCTTAGCCTTTTGTTAATCACCCTGTCATCTCAGATTTTGAAATGATGCTTTACAGCCAAAGCAAGACAAGCGTTTGTGTAAGTTTATCAATAGCCTAGCATAGCATTATGTCCAGCTAGCAGCAGGAAGCTTGGTCACAAAAATCAGAAACGCAATCAAATTAATCGTTTACCTTTGATGAGCTTCGGATGTTTTCACTCACGAGACTCCCAGTTAGATAGCAAATGTTCCTTTTGTTCCATAAAGATTATTTTTATACCCAAAATACCTCAGTTTGTTGGTCACGTTATGTTGAGAAATCCACCGGAAATAGCGGTCATAATATCGACAGAAACATGGCAAACGTTTTTTTATAATCAATACTCAAGGTGTTTTTCAAATATCTATTCTATAATATATCAACCGGGACAATTGGCTTTTCAGTAGGTGCGAGAGGAAAAATGACTACCTACGCAAGAATCACTCTGAGAGCCCTCAGCTGACCACACGTAGTCGTTTACACTCATTCTTCAACATAAAGGCGTGAAACTACGTCAAAATGCTGTAGACACCTTAGGGAATACGTAGAAAAAGGAATCTGGTTGATATCCCTTTCAATGGCCAATAGGGATGCATAGGAACACAACAGTTTCAAAACATGAGTCACTTCCTGATTGGATTTTTCTTAGGCTTTCACCTGCAATATCAGTTCTGTTATACTCACAGACAATATTTTTACAGTTTTGGAAAGTTTAGAGTGTTTTCTATCCTAAGCTGTCAATTATATGCATATTCTAGCATCTGGTCCAGTGAAATAGGCCGTTTACTTTGGGCACGTTATTTTTCCAAAAATGAAATTAGTGCCCCCTACCTTCAACCGAGTCTTCTAGCAAGACTTTCAGTAGTCGTCAGCTGGATGGGACCCTGTGCATATTACATCACAAACAGCTACAGTCTATTACACAGAGGGGAGGACCCTGTGCATATTAAATCACAAACAGCTACAGTCTATCAGACAGAGGGGAGGACCCTGTGCATATTACATCACAAACAGCTACAGTCTATCAGACAGAGGGGAGGACCCTGTGCATATTACATCACAAACAGCTACAGTCTATCAGACAGAGGGGAGGACCCTGTGCATATTAAATCACAAACGGCTACAGTCTATCAGACAGAGGGGAGGACCCTGTGCATATTACATCACAAACACCTTGTGACGTGTGTGTGCGTGTGTGTGCGTGTGCGCGTGCGTGTGTTTGTGTGTGTGTGCGTTTAGTGTGAGAGTCCAATTTACGTATGACATGAGGGCTGACGATGTTCTTCGCATAACTGTACATGGTGATGGCAGTCCATCTAGCATCACGGTGATGGCAGTCTGTCTAGCATCACGGTGATGGCAGTCTGTCTAGCATCACGGTGATGGCAGTCTGTCTAGCATCACGGTGATGGCAGTCTGTCTAGTGTCACAGTGATGGCAGTCTGTCTAGCATCACAGTGATCAAATCAAATCAAATTGTATTTGTCACATACACATGGTTAGCAGATGTTAATGCGAGTGTAGCGAAATGCTTGTGCTTCTAGTTCCGACAATAAAGTAATAACCAACAAGTAATCTAGCTAACAATTCCAAAACTACTACCTTATAGACACAAGTGTAAGGGGATAAAGAATATGTACATAAAGATATATGAATGAGTGATGGTAGGCATAGGCAAGATACAGTAGATGGTATTGAGTGCAGTATATACATATGAGATGAGTATGTAAACAAAGTGGCATAGTTAAAGTGGCTAGTGATACATGTATTACATAAAGATGCAGGAGATGATATAGAGTACAGTATATACATATGAGATGAATAATGTAGGGTATGTAACATTATATTAGGTATCATTGTTTAAAGTGGTTAGTGATATATTTTACATCATTTCCCATCAATTCCCATTATTAAAGTGGCTGGAGTTGAGTCAGTGTGTTGGCAGCAGCCACTCAATGTTAGTGGTGGCTGTTTAAGAGTCTAATGTCCTTGAGATAGAAGCTGTTTTTCAGTCTCTCGGTCCCAGCTTTGATGCACCTGTACTGACTTCGCCTTCTGGATGATAGCGGGGTGAACAGGCAGTGGCTCGGGTGGTTGTTGTCCTTGATAATCTTTATGGCCTTCCTGTGACATCGGGTGGTGTAGGTGTCCTGGAGGGCAGGTAGTTTGCCCCCGGTGATGCGTTGTGCAGACCTCACTACCCTCTGGAAAGCCTTACGGTTGTGGGCGGAGCAGTTGCCGTACCAGGCGGTGATACAGCCCGACAGGATGCTCTCGATTGTGCATCTGTAGAAGTTTGTGAGTGCTTTTGGTGACAAACCGAATTTCTTCAGCCTCCTGAGGTTGAAGAGGCGCTGCTGCGCCTTCTTCACGATGCTGTCTGTGTGGGTGGACCAATTCAGTTTGTCTGTGATGTGTACGCCGAGGAACTTAAAACTTACTACCCTCTCCACTGCTGTTCCATCGATGTGGATAGGGGGGTGTTCCCTCTGCTGTTTCCTGAAGTCCACAATCATCTCCTTAGTTTTGTTGACGTTGAGTGTGAGGTTATTTTCCTGACACCACACTCCGAGGGCCCTCACCTCCTCCCAGTAGGCCCTCACGTCGTTGTTGGTAATCAAGCCTACCACTGTTGTGTCGTCCGCAAACTTGATGATTGAATTGGAGGCGTGCGTGGCCACGCAGTCGTGGGTGAACAGGGAGTACAGGAGAGGGCTCAGAACGCACCCTTGTGGGGCCCCAGTGTTGAGGATCAGCGGGGTGGAAATGTTGTTGCCTACCCTCACCACCTGGGGGCGACCCGTCAGGAAGTCCAGTACCCAGTTGCACAGGGCGGGGTCGAGACCCAGGGTCTCGAGCTTGATGACGAGCTTGGAGGGCACTATGGTGTTAAATGCCGAGCTGTAGTCGATGAACAGCATTCTCACATAGGTATTCCTCTTGTCTAGATGGGTTAGGGCAGTGTGCAGTGTGGTTGAGATTGCATCGTCTGTGGACCTATTTGGGCAGTAAGCAAATTGGAGTGGGTCTAGGGTGTCAGGTAGGGTGGAGGTGATATGGTCCTTGACTAGTCTCTCAAAGCACTTCATGATGACGGAAGTGAGTGCTACAGGCGGTAGTCGTTTAGCTCAGTTACCGTAGCTTTCTTGGGAACAGGAACAATGGTGGCCCTCTTGAAGCATGTGGGAACAACAGACTGGGATAGGGATTGATTGAATATGTCCGTAAACACACCAGCCAGCTGGTCTGCGCATGCTCTGAGGGCGCGGCTGGGGATGCCGTCTGGGCCTGCAGCCTTGCGAGGGTTGACACGTTTAAATGTTTTCCTCACGTCGGCTGCAGTGAAGGAGAGTCCGCATGTTTTAGTTGCGGGCCGTGTCAGTGGCACTGTATTGTCCTCAAAGCGGGCAAAAAAGTTATTTAGTCTGCCTGGGAGCAAGACATCCTGGTCCGTGACAGGGCTGGTTTTCTTTTTGTAATCCGTGATTGACTGTAGACCCTGCCACATACCTCTTGTGTCTGAGCCGTTGAATTGAGATTTGACTTTGTCTCTATACTGACGCTTAGCTTGTTTGATTGCCTTGCGGAGGGAATAGTAACACTGTTTGTATTCGTTCATGTTTCCGGTCACCTTGCCCTGATTAAAAGCAGTGGTTTGGGCTTTCAGTTTCATGCGAATGCTGCCATCAATCCACGGTTTCTGGTTTGGGAATGTTTTAATCGTTGCTATGGGAACAACATCTTCAACGCACGTTCTAATGAACTCGCTCACCGAATCAGCGTATTCGTCAATGTTGTTGTCTGACGCAATACAAAACATATCCCAGTCCACGTGATGGAAGCAGTATTGGAGTGTGGAATCAGATTGGTCGGACCAGCGTTGAACAGACCTCAGCGCGGGAGCTTCTTGTTTTAGTTTCTGTCTGTAGGCAGGGATCAACAAAATGGAGTCTTGGTCAGCTTTTCCGAAAGGAGGGCGGGGCAGGGCCTTATATGCGTAGCGGAAGTTAGAATAGCAGTGATCCAAGGTTTTTCCAGCCCTGGTTGCGCAATCGATATGCTGATAAAATTTAGGGAGTCTTGTTTTCAGATTAGCCTTGTTAAAATCCCCAGCTACAATGAATGCAGCCTCCGGATAAATGGATTCCAGTTTGCAAAGAGTCAAATAAAGTTAGTTCAGAGCCATCGATGTGTCTGCTTGGGGGGGAATATATACGGCTGTGATTATAATCGAAGAGAATTCCCTTGGTAGATAATGCGGTCGACATTTGATTGTGAGGAATTCTAAATCAGGTGAACAGAAGGACTTGAGTACCTGTATGTTGTTATGATCACACCACGTCACGTTAACCATGAAGCATACGCCCCCGCCCCTCTTCTTACCAGAAAGATGTTTGTTTCTGTCTGCGCGATGCGTGGAGAAACCAGCTGGCTGCACCGACTCCGATAGCGTCTCTCCAGTGAGCCATGTTTCCGTGAAGCAAAGAACGTTACAGTCTCTGATGTCCCTCTGGAATGCTACCCTTGCTCGGATTTCATCAACCTTGTTGTCAAGAGACTGGACATTGGCGAGAAGAATGCTAGGGAGTGGTGCACGATGTGCCCGTCTGACAAGAAGACCACTCCGTTTCAGAAGTCTTTTTTTTGGGTCGCCGGCTGGGATCCATTCCGTTGACCTGGGTGAAAGGCAGAACACAGGATCCGCTTCGCGAAAGTCATATTCTTGGTCGTACTGATGGTGAGTTGACGCTGCTCTTATGTTCAGTAGTTCTTCTCGACTGTATGTAATGAAACCTAAGATGACCTGGGGTACCAATGTAAGAAATAACACGTACAAAAAACTGCATAGTTTCCTAGGAACGCGAAGCGAGGCGGCCATCTCTGTCGGCGCCGGAAGTAGATGGCAGTCTGTCTAGTGTCACTGTGATGGCAGTCCATCTAGCATCACTGTGATGGCAGTCCATCTAGCATCACGGTGATGGCAGTCCATCTAGCATCACGGTGATGGCAGTCCATCTAGCATCACGGTGATGGCAGTCTGTCTTGTGTCACTGTGATGGCAGTCCATCTAGCATCACGGTGATGGCAGTCCATCTAGCATCACTGTGATGGTAGTCCATCTAGCATCACGGTGATGGCAGTCCGTCTAGCGTCACTGTGATGGCAGTCAATCTAGCATCACGGTGATGGCAGTCCATCTAGCATTACGGTGATGGCAGTCCATCTAGCGTCACTGTGATGGCAGTCCATCTAGCGTCACTGTGATGGCAGTCCATCTAGCGTCACTGTGACGGCAGTCCATCTAGCATCACGGTGATGGCAGTCCATCTAGCATCACGGTGATGGCAGTCTGTCTAGCATCACGGTGATGGCAGTCCATCTAGCATCACGGTGATGGCAGTCCATCTAGCATCACGGTGATGGCAGTCTGTCTAGCGTCACGGTAACCATCACTATTTGACCTCACACAGCGTTAAATTGGTTCATGCTGGTTGCTGACGGGTTATTTATTTCTGACACGTTCCCTTGGCTTTAGCTCTCATCCACATTCATCACTGGGAGACTGACCAGGCAAAGTCAATGTCTTTCAATATGCCGCTGTGAGTTTATGTCACACACACACACATACACAGTGACACACACACATACACACTGAAACACACACACACCGACACACACATATTGACACACAAACACACACTGACACACACACACACACACACACACACTGACGCACACACACACACTGACCCACACACTGACACACACACACACAAGCACACACACACACACAGACACACTCTCACACACACAGTGACACACACTGACACACACACACAGACACACACGCACGCACACACTGACACATACGTGCACACACAGACACAGACACACACACTGGCACACAATAACACACACACACAAACTCACAAACACTGACACACACACACACACACACACACACACACACACACACACACAAACTCCCACACACACACTGACACACACACACACACACACATGCATTGACACACACAAACTCCCACACACACGCACTAACACACACACACACACACACACTGACACATACACACAATGATACACACACACACACACACACACTGACACACACACACACGCACCCACTGACACACACTGACACATACACTGACACACATGCACACACTGACACATACACTCACACTGACACACACACACACACACACACACATACAGTACAAACACACTGACACACAAACATACTGATACACAAACAGTGACACACATACGCACGCACACACTGACACACACACACACTGACACACACACACACACTCTGCACTAAGAGGCTACTTTAAAAGTTGGATTGAAAATACTGTGGCTTTAGGCCAGTTTTGAGTCTAATGTAAACCAATTGACGAATGACTATAAATACCACATTCAGGACACAGAGAGCTCTCCCCAATTCTCTTGAGGCTTTGGCAAATCTCTTGCTTGTCTGCTCTCAATGTAATTATTTTAGCATCTACCCAAGGCTCCCTGCCAAATTGATTAGAATGGGGGAAATGGAATTAGCCCAAAATGCTAATTCAAATCAATACTTATAAACAGATGGACTGGCATGTCCCGTATCCTCAGTGTTCAAATCCTGCTGCAGTGCTCCTCGTTAATGTTCACGCTCTCTTCCTGAGAGACAAAAATGGAATCCTTATTGTTTGAGAGGGTCGTGAAAGTACGGCACCGTGGCATTAGGGATGTGACCTCAGAGGTGACATTGCACTGCTTGTACCGAATCAATTCCCTATTGCTTGTACCTTCCTGACCTGGTACCCTCCATTGATAGACACTGCTAGCCCTTTCCAGGGCCAAACAGCCAGCCAGTGAGAGAGAGGTTGAGCCAGAGTCATGAAGGTAGTGAACAACATGCAGGGGCTGAGTAAATTAAGGCAGAGCAGAGCTGTTCGAACAGGGGACCAGGCTTTTCATCATATCTACAGATGTACTATCTTACACTGTTTTCCAACTGCTTACACACTTTTTCAAAACGGTCTCCTTTTTTCAAAACTCTACACACAATTCCCAAAACTGCACACACAAAATGCCTCACATCTCCTTCAAAATGTAACACTGCATTCAAAATGCCATAAACACATGTCAGAATGAAGCATTTGCATCAAATGGCAAACACTGCTTTCATAATAGTACATTTCTGGATATACCATGTAAACACTGTTGTTCTACATCTAAAGCTCTTTGGTCTTTCATAGGCTTATATCTACATTTCAATACAATGTTCTACAGTGAAAGTAATCTGCTGAGAGGGGTAACAAGTACACTGTAAACACCAATGCAATGTAGAAACAGAAAATATTTATTAGCCCAAACATTACTGTTGTATACAGTAGCATACAACAAAACAATAAACATATGTAAACCAAAAGTATATTCTTTAGAATACAGTAAAGAACACAATTGTGTGTGTGGGGGCAGTCCAGGAATTGGTAGGGGGGGCAGTCACCAGTGCTAAGCTACGCTTCATCTCTTCTGGCCATAATACTTCGTCCACATCACAAGATACGTTTTCTCTTGCCAAACATGGAGGGAAGTATCTCCTAGCATGGCGTATCCAACCTTGGACAGAGGCAACCTCTATGTCCCCACATGGAGGGAAGTATCTCCTAGCATGGCGTATCCAACCTTGGACAGAGGCAACCTCTATGTCCCCACATGGAGGGAAGTATCTCCTAGCATGGCGTATCCAACCTTGGACAGAGGCAACCTCTATGTCCCCACATGGAGGGAAGTATCTCCTAGCATGGTGTATCCAACCTTGGAAAGAGGCAACCTCTATGTCCCCACATGGAGGGAAGTATCTCCTAGCATGGTGTATCCAACCTTGGAAAGAGGCAACTTCTATGTCCCCACAAGGAGGGAAGTATCTCCTAGCATGGTGTATCCAACCTTGGACAGAGGCAACCTCTATGTCCCCACATGGAGGGAAGTATCTCCTAGCATGGTGTATCCAACCTTGGAAAGAGGCAACCTCTATGTCCCCACATGCGTCCTCCATTGCCTGGAGAAGCGGCATGCGGGCATAGGGTTGGTGATCATACACTTTCCAGCGCCAGGCTGAGAAGAATTCCTCTATGGGATTTAGAAAAGGTGAATATGGGGGTAGGTATAGAACTACACATTGTGGATGGTTGGCAAACCAGTTTTGGACCAGAACAGCCCGGTGAAAACGAACATTGTCCCATAAAACCACAAATCTGGCAGGCTCCTGATCTGGATCAGGGACAAGCATTGTGTAAATTGTATCCAGAAAAGTGAGCATATGGCCGGTGTTGTACGGACCCAGTGTGGCATTGTGATGGAGGACCCCGTTTTGAGTGATGGCAGCACACATAGTTATATTACCCCCACGCTGTCCAGGGACATTGGTAATTGCCCTCTGTCCTATTACATTTCTTCCGCGGCGCCTGGTTTTGGTTGAAGCCAACCTCATTCACATAAATAAATTCATGGCAAATTACATGGGCATCCAGCTCCAATACTCTCTGTAACAGACAAAAGGATATACAGATGAGTAAATATGGTATGTTTGAAGTATTGGAAGCAGTGTTGCATACATATCTCTACAAAGTCATGTTGCATATTCTTGACTCTGTCAGAGTTTCTCTCAAATGGCACCTTGTAAAGTTGTTTCATCGTCACTCGGTGCCGTTGGAGGATGCGTTGTGTGGTCGACAGGCTTACAGCATTGATGTTGTTAAATATGGTGTCATTATTCAAGATATGCTCTCTTATCGCTCGAATCCTAATTGCATTGTTGGCCAAAACCATATTTATAATTGCAGTCTCTTGTACATCTGTAAACAAGTGTCCTCGTCCTCCATGATGTCTTTGCCTTTCCACTCTGTACAGAAATCAAACACAGTATGTGTTCAGCATAGGAACTGTAAACAATGTACAAAAAAAAAATGTAGACCAGCATGATAACCAACCTCCTTCGTTCAATGCAGTGCAGTAAATGGATGGCTTAGAGTTACAAATGTTTATGCAATACTAGGCAGTCATACGTATTTTACAGTACATTACTGTAATGCTAAAATAGTCATTAGATAGTTGCATAACTCTTCACATTTCTGAAGGTTCGAATTATGGACGCCACTGTAAATCGACTCAAGTTGGGCTGGACTCTCAGTCCAGCCTCTCTCATGGTCAAACCGTGGTTGATCACATGATCAACAAGTGTTGCCCTAATCTCATCAGAGATGGCTCTCATCCTTCTCTTCTTTGCCTTTGCCCTCGTCCTCGTCCTCTTCTTCCTCTTCCTCTCCCTCCTACTCCTCTTGCTCTCTGTCCATTGTTGGCATCCATTGTTCAAAACAGGTAATCTGACCTTTGACCTATTCAGAGGCCTATAATGCAGTAAAGCAGTGATTGGTTAGTGATCAGTTAAGCTATTTGTGTTTGCGCTTGTGAGGAGTGTGTGTGACCTGGTGAATAAGTGTAGCATTTTGATTGGTTGTGTTTGGAAAAGGAAAGCAAGTCACTTCCTGTTCGATTTTTGTGTTTTCGGTAAAGAAATGTGTGTAGTGTTTTGAAAAAAAGTGTTTTATGCAATTGACAACTGAGTCAAAGGCTGAGAAATAGCTTATGGTTTTGGATATTTGGTGTATAGTTTTGCACTTTGAGTGAGAGGTTTCAAAAATTGTGTGACATGAAAAGATTTTGTGTGTAAGCAGTTGGGAAAATTTTTTTAATTTGATCAGTTTCTCACTGCAGGAATATAATCCTGCAGCAAAAGGACATTTGAATTATTAGATGGACTGTAATTCATGGACATTTTTGAATTATTAGATGGACTATAAATCATGGACATTTTAATTATTAGATGGACTATAAATCATGGACATTTTAATTATTAGATGGACTATAAATCATGGACATTTTAATTATTAGATGGACTATAAATCATGGACATTTTAATTATTAGATGGACTATAAATCATGGACATTTTAATTATTAGATGGACTATAAATCATGGACATTTTAATTATTAGATGGACTATAAATCATGGACATTTTAATTATTAGATGGACTATAAATCATGGACATTTTAATTATTAGATGGACTATAAATCATGGACATTTTAATTATTAGATGGACTATAAATCATGGACATTTTTGTTGAAATGTATAGATTTTTTGTTGGGATAAATCAGGTCTGAAATTTTAAAGTGGAAATTGAATACACAACAATTTGCATTTCCTGCTGCGTAGGAAAAATGTATGCGATAGCAGAGTGATCAAATTCTGATATAACATCTGTACTGACAACTGCAGAAACCTTACAACAAAGTTACATTACAAAAGTGCTGTGGTACTCAAATGTCGTTTTTATAATATCTGCGAAATGTCGACACCAGCACTTGTTGTTTTCCCCTGGATGTTATTATTTTACAAAGCTGCTTGATTTCACACACATCACTATACATAAACTGGGTAACCCAATAGATCCTTCGGGATGGGAAGCCGAGAAGGGCACGACACTGAACTGTGTGTGTGTCTGTCTGTCTGTCTGTCTGTCTGTCTGTCTGTCTGTCTGTCTGTCTGTCTGTCTGTCTGTCTGTCTGTCTGTCTGTCTGTCTGTGGTTTTGAACTCGTTTACCTCATGTTTTTTCTATTGACTATGTCGTTTCCCAATGTCTGCCTCCTCCCCCAGAAATGACGGACAGGCAGGACAAACAAGCAAAGTTGCCAAAAGTTGATTTGATTTGCCCTTCTCAGTGACAAACGATGCCATCTACCCTAACATGATAGATGACCCCCAGTGTCTGTCAAGCTCAGGAATATGACTGAGCTCCATCGCGACGGGCCAACACACCTTGAATTATAGGCATCTAATTCACACACACTGACACCTGCCCTCTGCGCTACCTGCAGTCTAGCACCGCACCTGCCTTGCCTGAACACCTGCAGTGCCTTATCCACCCTCAGGCGACCTACCAGGGATTCAGGTCCTCCCCTTGTGCGCCCTCCACCCTCCCACCCCCCTTTTGTCACACTTCAGCTGGAAACACCGGCCCTGTATGAGCGAGAGGAGCATTCTGGGAGCAGGTGAACTACAGTAGCCTGAGGTAACATAATTACGCCATAGATACTGTTTAAAGTGGAACGAGACCACAATGTCTTTTCACAGGCCTTTTGCAGGTGTCAACCTTGTATCTACAAATACGTTTTTCTTATATATATATATATATATATTTTTTTTACAGATAAATAGAAAGGATGGAAGTGGGGAAAGATAGAGGTTGTGTCAAAGAGTAATAAGCCGTATTTGAACCTACGTCGACACGTATACATGTATGCCAGAGGCATGATAGGTATTACCGCTAAACCAGTCAGGCCCTAAGAGAGAATTCAACACATTACGGCGGTTGTGTGATTTGATCAAATCAAAGTTCATTTGTCACGTGCACCGAATACAATAGGTGAAATGCTGATTTACAACAGGGGAAATTTCACCTTACAGTGAAATGCTTACTTACAGGCTCTAACCAATAGTACAAAAAAGGTGTTAGATGAACAATAGGTAGGTAAAGAAATAAAACAACAGTAAAAAGACAGGCTATATACAGTAGAGAGGCTATATACAGTAGACAGGCTATATACAGTAGAGAGACTATATACAGTAGAGGCTATATACAGTAGAGAGGCTATATACAGTAGAGGCTATATACAGTAGAGAGGCTATATACAGTAGAGAGGCTATATACAGTAGCGAGGCTATATACAGTAGCGAGGCTATATACAGTAGCGAGGCTATATACAGTAGACAGGCTATATACAGTAGAGAGGCTATATACAGTAGAGAGGCTACATACAGTAGCGAGGCTACATACAGTAGCGAGGCTATATACAGTAGAGAGGCTATATACAGTAGAGAGGCTATATACAGTAGAGAGGCTATATACAGTAGTGAGGCTATATACAGTAGACAGGCTATATACAGTAGAGAGGCTACATACAGTAGCGAGGCTATATACAGTAGAGAGGCTACATACAGTAGAGAGGCTATATACAGTAGAGAGGCTATATACAGTAGCGAGACTATATACAGTAGAGAGGCTATATACAGTAGAGAGGCTATATACAGTAGAGAGGCTACATACAGTAGCGAGGCTATATACAGTAGAGAGTCTACATACAGTAGAGAGGCTATATACAGTAGAGAGGCTATATACAGTAGAAAGGCTATATACAGTAGCGAGGCTATATACAGTAGCGAGGCTATATACAGTAGAGAGGCTATATACAGTAGAGAGGCTATATACAGTAGAGAGGCTATATACAGTAGAGAGGCTATATACAGTAGAGAGGCTATATACAGTAGTGAGGCTATATACAGTAGAGAGGCTATATACAGTAGAGAGGCTATATACAGTAGCGAGACTATATACAGTAGCGAGACTATATACAGTAGAGAGGCTATATACAGTAGTGAGGCTATATACAGTAGAGAGGCTATATACAGTAGAGAGGATATATACAGTAGAGAGGCTACATGCAGACACCAGTTAGTCAGAGTGATTGAGGTAGTATTTACATGTAGATATGGTTAAAGTGACTATGCATATATGATAAACAGAGAGTAGCAGCAGCGTAAAAAGAGGGGTTGGGGGTGGCACACAATGATCTACTGTGATTCTGGGAGACCAGGGGAAATCTCATTGTGATTAGTTTGTCCATACCTCCTCTTTGGGCTGCTCCTGTTGCCTCTTCTCCTGCTGCACCTTTGGGCGGCTACACTCCCCTGGTTTAGCCCAGGGTCCTCTCCCGTCGAGGATTTCCTCCCATGTCCAGAAATCCTTATTGCGCGTCTCCTCGCGCTGCTCCTGCCTGTTGACACGCTGCTTGGTCCTTTTGTGGTGGGTGATTCTGTAACGGTTTTCTTGATGAGAAGGAGAGTCGGACCAAAATGCGGCGTGTAGATTGCGATCCATGTTTATTGTGACTATAGCAACACGAATCTAAATACAAACAGTGCAAAATAATAAACGTAATGAAAACCGAAACAGCCTAAACTGGTGCAAACTAACACTAAGGACAGGAACAATCACCCACAAACACACAGTGAAACCCAGGCTACCTAAATATGGTTCCCAATCAGAGACAATGACGAACACCTGCCTCTGATTGAGAACCATATCAGGCCGAACATAGAACTGGACAAACTAGACATGTAACATAGAATGCCCACTCAGATCACACCCTGACCAACCAAAACATAGAAATATACAAAGTAAACTATGGTCAGGGTGTGACAGTACCCCCCCCCCAAGGTGCGGACTCCGGCCGCAAAACCTGAACCTATAGGGGAGGGTCTGGGTGGGCATCTGTCCGCGGTGGCGGCTCTGGCGCTGGACGTGGACCCCACTCCATAATAGTCTTGGTCCACCTCCTTAGCGTCCCTAGATTGGTTACCCTCCTTAAAGACCGCTCGGGACAGAGGGGCAGCTCGGGACAGAGGTAGCTCGGGACTGATGGGTAGCTCAGCACTGAGAGGAAGCTCAGCACTGAGAGGAAGCTCAGCACTGAGAGGAAGCTCAGGCAGGTGGTTGGATCCGGCAGATCCTGGCTGGCTGGCGGTTCTGGAAGATCCTGGCTGACTGGCGGATCCGGAAGAGTCTGGTCGACTGGCGGATCCGGAAGAGTCTGGTCGACTGGCGGATCTGGAAGAGTCTGGTCGACTGGCGGATCTGGAAGAGTCTGGTCGACTGGCAGATCTGGAAGAGTCTGGTCGACTGGCAGATCTGGAAGAGTCTGGTCGACTGGCAGATCTGGAAGAGTCTGGTCGACTGGCAGATCTGGAAGAGTCTGGTCGACTGGCAGATCTGGAAGAGTCTGGTCGACTGGCAGATCTGGAAGAGTCTGGTCGACCTGGAAGAGTCTGGTCGACTGGCAGATCTGGAAGAGTCTGGTCGACTGGCTGCTCTGGAAGAGTCTGGTCGACTGGCTGCTCTGGCTGCTCCATGCTGACTGGCTGCTCCATGATGACTGGCAGCTCTGGCTGCTCCATGCTGACTGGCTGCTCCATGCTGACTGGCAGCTCTGGCTGCTCCATGCTGACTGGCTGCTCTGGCTGCTCCATGCTGACTGGCTGCTCCATGCTGACTGGCGGCCCTGGCTGCTCCATGCTGACTGGCGGCCCTGGCTGCTCCATGCTGACTGGCGGCCCTGGCTGCGCCATGCTGACTGGCGGCCCTGGCTGCTCCATACTGACTGGCGGCCCTGGCTGCTCCATGCTAACTGGCAGCTCCTTATTGCGCGTCTCCTCGCGCTGCTCCTGCCTGTTGACACGCTGCTTGGTCCTTTTGTGGTGGGTGATTCTGTAACGGTTTTCTTGATGAGAAGGAGAGTCGGACCAAAATGCGGCGTGTAGATTGCGATCCATGTTTATTGTGACTATAGCAACACGAATCTAAATACAAACAGTGCAAAATAATAAACGTAATGAAAACCGAAACAGCCTAAACTGGTGCAAACTAACACTAAGGACAGGAACAATCACCCACAAACACACAGTGAAACCCAGGCTACCTAAATATGGTTCCCAATCAGAGACAATGACGAACACCTGCCTCTGATTGAGAACCATATCAGGCCGAACATAGAACTGGACAAACTAGACATGTAACATAGAATGCCCACTCAGATCACACCCTGACCAACCAAAACATAGAAATATACAAAGTAAACTATGGTCAGGGTGTGACAGTGCTGTTGTATTTGCGTGTTCACGGGAGTGTTCAGGGTTGTGTTTGTGTGTGTGTGGCATTTCCATTCTGCTTGAGAGTTTATCTTATGAGAAGCCTTCCTATCACAACAGCTTCCATCAGCCTCACTGGACACTGAGCTCTAATTGCTAAATGTTAATACAACACATGCAAGGAATTGCTGTGTTTTTTCATCCTTACTTATTCACCCTGTGAATTGATACTGTGTGAGGGCAATTTGTGACTGTTGTTGTTTTCGTAATCAGTGGCTGTGGGGGAGTGGTTTCTCCTCCTAGGCAATCAGACCATGATACTTTTGCCTATTAAGCAACAAGATGAACTGCCCCTCCCTACCTTCAGGCTCTGCTCAAACGCTACACCCCAACCTGAGCACTCCGTTCTGCCACCTCTGGTCTCCTGGCCCTCCCACCCCTACAGGAGGGCCGCTCCTACTCAGCGCAGTCCAAGGCACCCCAAATGGTGAATAGCAGAGTCCCTGCCCATCTCCTGAAAACATCTAAAACCCTACCTCTACTTTTGTTATTGTTTTTTTTGTTTTTTACCCCTTAATAAATCAAATCAAATCAAATCAAAATGTATGTCACATGCGCCGAATACAGCAACTTTACCGTGAAATGCTGACTTACAGTGCCTTGCGAAAGTATTCGGCCCCCTTGAACTTTGCGACCTTTTGCCACATTTCAGGCTTCAAACATAAAGATATAAAACTGTATTTTTTTTGTGAAGAATCAACAACAAGTGGGACACAATCATGAAGTGGAACGACATTTATTGGATATTTCAAACTTTTTTAACAAATCAAAAACTGAAAAATTGGGCGTTATGTTTGAAGCCTGAAATGTGGCAAAAGGTCGCAAAGTTCAAGGGGGCCGAATACTTTCGCAAGGCACTGTACAAACTCTTAACCAACAGTGCAGTTCAAGAAGAAGAAAATATTTACCAAATAGACTAAAACAAAGAGTAATAATAAAAGTAACACAATAAGAATAACGAGTCTATAAACAGGAGGCACCGGTACCTAGTCTGTGTGCGGTGGTACAGGCTAGCTGAGGTAATCTGTACATGTAGGTGGGGGCGAAGTGACTAGGTAACAAACAAACAGCGAGTGTACAAAAGGGAGGAAGTTGTCAATGTAAATTGTCCGGTGGCGTTTTTATGATTTGTTCAGCAATCTTATGGCTTGGGGTAGAAGCTGTTGAGGAGCCTTTTGGTCCTAGACTTGGCGCTCCGGTACCGCTTGCCGTGAGGTAGCAGAAAAAACTCTGATACCGCCTATTATATAGGTCCTGGATGGCAGGAAGTTTGGCCCCTGTTACGTATTGAGCCGTTCGCATTACCCTCTGTAGGAATTTATGGTCAGATGCCGAGCAGTTGTCATACCAGGCGGTGATGCAACCGGTCAGGATGCTCTCGATTGTACAGCTGTAGAACCTGTTGAGTATCTTGGGACCCATGCCAAATATTTTCAGTCTCCTGAGGGGGAAAAGGTTTTGTTGTCTCCTCTTCACGACTGTTTTGGTATGTTTGGACCAGGATAGTCCGTTGGTGATGTGGACGCCAAAGAACTTGAAACTCTCGACCCGCTCCACTATATTCCTGTCGATGTTAATGGGAGCCTGTTTGGTATGCCTTTTCCTGTAGTCCATGATCAGCTCCTTAGTCTTTCTCACATTGAGGGACAGGTTGTTGTCCTTGCACCACACTGCCAGTTCTCTGACCTCCTCCCTATAGGCAGTCTCATCGTTGTCGGTGATCAGGCCTACCACTGTTGTGTCGTCAGCAAACTTAATGATGGTGTTGGAGTCGTGTTTGGCCACGCAGTCGTGGGTTAACAGGGAATACAGGAGGGGACTAAGTACACACCCCTGAGGGGCCCCAGTGTTAAGGATCAGCGTGGCAGACGTGTTGTTGCCTACTCTTACCACCCGGGGGCGATCAGGAAGTCCAGGATCCAGTTGCAGAGGGAGGTGTTTAGTCCCAGAGTCCTTAGCTTAGTGATGAGCTTCATGGGCACATTGGTGTTGAACGCTGAGTAGTCAATGAACAGCATTCTCACATAGGTGTTTGTTTTGTCCTGGTGAGAAAGGACAGTGTGTAGTGCGATTGAGATTGCATCATCTGTGGATCTGTTGGAGCGGTATGCAAATTGGAGTGGGTCTAGGGTGTCCGGGAGGATCCTGTTGATGACCAGCCTTTCAAAGTACTTCATGGCTACCAACGTGAGTTATCGCTTTTCTGGTCTAGAAGTTATTTTCGGTCGTAAGAGACGGTTGTAGCAACATTATGTACACAATAAGTTAAAAAATAAGTTACACCAAACGCCAAAAAATAACAAAATTGCACAATTGGTTGGGAGAATGTAAAACGTCAGCCATGTTCTATGGCGCCATCTAGCTCTGACTTTACTCTACTGAGGGAAAATGGCTTACTATGAATGTGATATGTGGTTGTCCCACCTAGCTATCTTAACATGAATGCACTAACTTTAAGTCGCTCAAATGTAAATGTAAGGTTTTGGGGAACTTTCATCTTGTCCTTCCCTGCCCGATTCCCATCCTTCTCTTTCCCTGTCTCTCTGTCTCTCTGTCTCTTTGTCTTTCTCTTGCTCTCTCTCTCTCTCTCTCTCTCTCTCTCTCTCTCTCTCTCTCTCTCTCTCTCTCTCTCTGTATAACGCTATCATATTGATCCAACTACCAGATCAGAAAGGCTAAACCCTCCCCCATCTCCCCCGCCAGGTGCTGTCACTGGGTGCCGACGTCCTCCCAGAGTACAAGCTCCAGGCACCTCGTATCCACAAGTGGACCGTCCTCCACTACAGCCCATTCAAGGCGGTGTGGGATTGGCTCATCCTGCTGCTGGTCATCTACACGGCCATCTTGACCCCTTACTCCGCCGCCTTCCTCCTCCACGACCAGGAAGAGGCAGCCATGTTGAACTGTGGCTACTCGTGCTCGCCGCTCAACGTGGTCGACCTCATCGTGGACATCATGTTCATCGTGGACATCGTCATCAACTTCAGGACGACGTACGTCAACACTAACGACGAGGTGGTCAGCGCCCCGCTGAGGATAGCGATCCACTACTTCAAGGGCTGGTTCCTCATCGACATGGTGGCAGCCATCCCCTTCGACCTGCTCATCTACCGCAGCGGAGAGGAGGTGAGGAATTGGGGATAGGGGAAGTGCATTGTGGGTAATGGAGTTTTGTGAGGACAACCTGTGTTAGAATGCATCTTAAGTTACGGGGATTGTCAGATATGAATCTTGGTTTTAAAGGTTTGATTTCGTATTTAAGGGTGGTTAGATATATTGACCTGTAGATAACCACAAATAATGAAAGCTATTTGCAATTAGCTTTTGGGACCTCCAAAATAAAAACTCCCTTATTAATGGACCTCCAATGAACTACAGGTCAGGGATATCCCCACAAAGGCTCCGGAGCAGAAAAACAACTGTGAAAGTTTGTACTGTCAACTTTCTTGCCAATGTTTAATTAATTGAACCTCAAGTGGCCAGTGAGCCAAGGAAGTGGACATTCTCCACAGCAGAGGACTTTCATTTATTGTGAAGTGAGGAACTAGGCTTTCTGCCAAGCAGGGATGTAATCGGGTCCTTGTTAATTTGCTGTATAGACGTGGTGGGGGCTCCTCAAGACAAGTATAATGGGTGGGAATAACAGAACCAACCGACAGCACAGTAAATCATGGGGAGGATTCATGGGAAGATCTCCGCTAGTACAGACCACGGTCTCAGTACTGCTGAGGGGATCCGGTACAAGTGTAGGGCAGAGGATGGTCCACAGCACATTTTATAAATTTCACTAATGTAATTTATCCTAAACAGACAATAATCATGCCTTTTGCACACAATGTACATAGATTCTTTTTTTTCTACTATGTTATTGACTTGTTTATTGTTTATTGTTTACTCCATGTGTAACTGTGTTGTTGTCTGTTCACACTGCTATGCTTTATCTTGGCCAGGTCGCAGTTGCAAATGAAAACTTGTTCTCAACTAGCCTACCTGGTTAAATAAAGGTGTTCTCAACTGGCCTACCTGGTTAAATAAAGGTGTTCTCAACTAGCCTACCTGGTTAAATAAAGGTGTTCACCAACTAGCCTACTTGGTTAAATAAAGGTGTTCTCAACTAGCCTACCTGGTTAAATAAAGGTGTTCACCAACTGGCCTACCTGGTTAAATAAAGGTGTTCACCAACTAGCCTACTTGGTTAAATAAAGGTGTTCTCAACTAGCCTACCTGGTTAAATAAAGGTGTTCACCAACTAGCCTGCCTGGTTAAATAAAGGTGAAATAAAAAAAGAACAAAACAAATTAAAAAAACAGGGTCCAGGCTTTTGGTCCAGCCAAGCAGTCAGACATCTGATTCAACCAATCGACTAATAATAGTCTTCAATCAAGACTTTAATGAGTTGAATCAGCTTTGTTACGGCTTGTATGGAGCAGAACTCTGCAACACAGGACCTCCCAAGGTAAGATTGGACACTAAACAAACTGTTTCTCATCTCTCTTGCCAGACGACCACTCTGATTGGCCTGCTGAAGACGGCCCGCCTCCTCCGGCTAGTCCGCGTGGCGAGGAAACTGGACCGCTACTCAGAGTATGGCGCCGCCGTCCTCTTCCTGCTCATGTGCACGTTCGCCCTCATCGCCCACTGGCTGGCGTGCATCTGGTACGCCATCGGCAGCGTGGAGCGCAACGGCAGCATCGGCTGGCTCCACACGCTGGGCGAGTCGTTGGGGAAACACTACAACGACACGGTGCGGGGCTCGGGCCCCTCCATAAAGGACAAGTATGTCACAGCCCTCTATTTCACCTTCTCCAGTCTGACCAGCGTGGGCTTTGGCAACGTCTCCCCCAACACCAACTCTGAGAAGATATTCTCCATCTGTGTCATGCTCATAGGATGTAAGTACCACGTTCCCTCGTATGTGCTGGAGGGTAAACTATAAGGGATGTAGAAATTCATGCTACTGTGATTTAATTGGTTAACAATAGGGTGGGGCCGCATCTGCTCGTATTTACTTGGTTACTTGTTTTGTTGCAGTGTTCGCTGTCTTGGTCTGCTGCTAACAGTTTGAATGAGAATCTGTGATAAAACTGGTTCCGTGTGGTTAAAACTGGTTCAGTGTGGTTAAAACTGGTTCAGTGTTAGGGTTAGGATAAGCGGAAGGATCATTGTAAGGTGTTATGTCTGTTTTAATATGCCTCACCAAGAAGACCATCCCTCTCAGTTCTGCAGTCAGCAGTGGTCACATTTCAACATGGAGGATGATTATTACAGTGCCTTCGGATTCAGACACATTTACTTTTTTCAAATTATGTTACGTTACAGCTTTATTCTAAAATGTATTACATTTGTTTTTTTCCTCATTAATCTACACACAATACATAATGACATCACAATACCCCATAATGACCTCACAATACCCCATAATGACATCACAATACCCCATAATGACAAAACAAAAACAGGTTTTTAGAATTTGTTTCTAATTTATTCAAAATTAAAAACCGGAAATATAACATTTATATAAGTATTCAGACCCTTTACTCAGTACTTTGCCTGAGCACCTTTGGCAGCGATTACAGCATCAAGTCTTCTTGGGTATGACCCTACAAGCTTGGCACACCTGTATTTGGGGAGTTTCTCCCATTCTTCTCTGCAGATCTTCTCATGCTCTGTCCGGTTGGATGGGGAGCGTCGCTGCACAGCTATTTTCAGGTCTCTCCAGAGATGTTCGATCAGGTCCGGGCTCTGGCTGGGCCACTCAAGAACATTCAGAGACTTGTCCCGGAGCCACTCCTGCATTGTCTTGGCTGTGTGCTTAGCGTCGTTATCCTGTTGGAAGAGGAACCTTCGCCCCAGTCTGAGGTCCTGAGCACTGCTCTGGAGCAGGTTTTCATCAAGGATCTCTCAATACTTTGCTCCGTTCATTTTTCCCTCGATCCTGACTAGTCTCCCAGTCCCTGCCACTGAAAAACATCCCCACAGCAGCATGCTGCTGCCACCACAATGCTTCACCGTATGGATGGTGCCAGGTTCCTTCCAGACGTGATGCTTGACATTCAGGTCAAAGAGTTGAATATTGGTTACAACAGACCAGAGAATCAGGTTTCTCATGGTCTGAGAGTCTTAAGGTGCCTTTTGACAAAACTCAAAGCAAGCTGTCATGTGTCTTTTACTGAGGAGTGACTTCCTTCTGGCCACTCTAGTATAAAGGCCTGATTGGTGGAGTTCTGCAAAGATGGTTGTCCTTCTGGAAGGTTCTCCCATCTCCACAGAGGAACTCTGGAGCTCTGTCAGAGTGACCATCGGGTTCTTGTTCACCTCCCTGACCAGGTGTGCTCCAAGGGTACTTCAGGGGTACTTCAGGGGTACTCCAGGGGTACTCCAGGGGTTTTTCAGGGGTACTCCAGGGGTATTTCAGGGGTACTTCAGGGGTATTTCATGGGTACTTCAGGGGTATTTTAGGGGTACTCCAGGGATATTTCAGGTGTACTCCAGGGGTACTCCAGGGGTATTTCAGGTGTACTCCAGGGGTACTCCAGGGGTATTTAAGGTGTACTCCAGGGGTACTCCAGGGGTATTTCAGGGGTACTCCGGGGGTACTCCAGGCAGAGTAACATTCAGCTGGTGGCACAGTAAGAGAGAAAGGAACCACTAATATAATTGGGGAGAACAGGTTTATGGTAATGACTGGAGCAGAATTAGTGGAATGGTATCAATTACATCACAGACATGGTTTGATGCCATTCCATTTGCTCCGTTTCAGCCATTACTATGAGCCGTCCTCCTCTGCTCTAGAGCCTGTTACAACCACTAACTGGTCTGAGATACTATAACGTTTGTTCCCAGGGTGCAGTAGAGAGTAGTTGTATTCTGCTGCTCCTGAATTTTGTTCACAATAATCATTTATTCCTCCAGCTCTGATGTACGCCAGTATTTTTGGTAACGTGTCGGCCATCATCCAGAGGTTGTACTCGGGTACGGCCAGGTACCACACCCAGATGCTGCGGGTCCGAGAGTTCATCCGTTTCCATCAGATCCCCAACCCACTGAGGCAGCGGCTGGAGGAGTACTTCCAACACGCCTGGTCCTACACTAACGGCATTGATATGACCGCTGTGAGTCACACACACACACTTAAACCCACATACATACACACTCAAACACACAGACACAGACACACACACACGCAAACACACACACACTTAAACTCACACACACTTAAACCCACTTACATACACACTCAAACACACAGACACAGACAAACACACACACACACACTTCAACACACACACACTTAAACCCACATACATACACACTCAAACACACACAGACACTCAAATACACACACACACACACACACACACACACTCAAACACACAGACACACACACACACACACACACACACACACACACACACACACACACACACACACACACACACACACACACTCAAACACACATACACACACGCACACAGAGACACTCAAACACACACGCACTCATACACACACACACACACACACACACACACACACTCAAACACACAGACACACACACACACACACACACACACACACACACACACACACACACACACACACACACACACACACACACACACACACACACACTCAAACACACATACACACACGCACACAGAGACACTCAAACACACACGCACTCATACACACACACTCAAACACACACACTCAAACACACACACTCAAACACACACTCTCTCTCTCTCTCTCTGACTGAGCCTAGACTCTCTCCAACACGCTTTAAGTGCGTGTTGGATTTCCCAACATGAAAATTGCAATATTCCGTCTGAATTCCTGTTTGACTTAATAAATAATTTACAAGATACAGCCAAGTTGCTTGTTTGCTCAACTTCCTCATTATGTTGTGTTGAGAAGCGTATTGGATTAGTAAAATGTTTGCTGACGTGATTATAACGGTGGTCATGATGTAACCCCTCCTCACGTCTGTCTGACTGAATCAGTCATAGCCTCTGTCTATTAATGATGACCTCATTGGTCGGTTGGATAGAGATGGACTAGAGTGGGAGTATTAAGGTTTAAGAAGAGGGGGGTGTTTCCAGACGTTGGTCTGGTCTGACAGCTTTGTCCCAGAGTCACACAGAAAACCTTCCGCTCCTTCATCTGAAATGTAATTGTGTCTCCTTGTCAGAATGGGGAAATCATTAATACGGCTTGTAGTATTCATTAAATAAAACATATTTTAAAAGCCTTTACAAGTCCTGTGAAAGTATATCAGCAGATTGCTGACTAAATATTGCAGTTGTTTTGGGGTAATATTCGCTTGGATGCTACGTATCAGACAACTACATTTTTGACAGAATATGTGTATGTTTGTCATTCAGCAGTGATGTCTCAGTTGGTAGAGTGTGGCTCGTGCAACGCCAGGGTTGTGGGTTTGATTCCCACAGGGGACAAGTAAGAAATATGTATCCACTCAATACATTCTGTAAGTTGCCCTGGATAAGGGTGTCCTGTAAATATCTAGCTGCTGCCTTTAAGTTAGTATCACCGTCTCTCCCCCTCTCCCACTCTCTCTATCCCCCCCTCTCTCTCTCTATCTCTCTCTCTCTCCCCCTCCCTCCATCTTCTCTCCCCACCACCCCCCTCCATTCCCCTTTCTCTCCCCCTCTCTCCCACTCTCTCTCTCCCCCTCTCTGTCTCCCTCACCCTCCCACTAAATACTCACTCTCTTTCTCCCCCTCCCTCCTCCCCCTCTCTCCCCTCACCCCCCTCCATTCCCCTTTCTCTCCCCCCCTCTCACCCTCTGTCTTCCCCTTTCTCTCCCTCTCCCTCCCCCACATCTTTCCCTCTCTCCCTCCCTCCCCCTCCCTACCTCTCTCTCTACCAGGTGTTGAAGGGGTTCCCAGAGTGTCTCCAGGCTGACATATGCCTCCACCTTAACCGTACCCTCCTGGAGAACTGCAAGGCCTTCAAGGGCTCCACGAAGGGCTGTCTGCGGGCCCTGGCCATGAAGTTCAAGACCACCCACGCCCCGCCTGGCGACACCCTGGTGCACGCCGGCGACGTGCTCACCGCCATCTACTTCATCTCCCGTGGCTCCATCGAGATCCTCAGAGGCGACGTGGTGGTGGCCATCTTGGGTGAGGATGATAGACAGGAGCTACTGTCAACCCAAATAGAATAGGTTCTACTACGACTAGTGTTGCATGTATCAACCTAAAGGGGAAGGAGTAGAAAACTGAATGTGGTATATTCAGAGATTCAGATGTGTGCCAGGGAACCAAATAAATAAAAATGAACCAACAGAGCCATCTACTGGCAACAATTGGTCCTACTTGTACGTCATATAGCTTCAAGAACTGGGCACTCAAGAAGGGTGAAAGGCTATCTCATTTAAAACAAACACTAGTACTCTGGACCATTTTAATAATTTCAAATCTGTAGGTTTGCCGTCTGACATCCCAGTAATAGAAAAAAGTAGGACTGTTTAACATTTGCATTTGTTAATATACAGTACCAGTCAAATGTTTGGACACACCTACTCATTCAAGGGCTTTTCTTTATTTTGACTATTTTCTACATTGTAGAATAATGAAGACATACAAATTATGAAATGACACATATGGAATCTTAGCCACCCTTTGCCTTGATGACAGCTTTGCACACTCTTGGCATTCTCTCAACCAGCTTCACCTGGAATGCATTTCCAGCAGTCTTGAAGGAGTTCCCACATATGCTGAGCACTTGTTGGCTGCTTTTCCTTATCGCTGCAGAATGCTGTGATAGCCATGCTGGTTAAGTGTGCCTTGAATTCTACATAAATCACACGTAAGTGTGTCCAGACTTTTGACTGGTACAGTATGTAAAATATGGTACTATGTCCTCTCGTCTCCCACAGGGAAGAATGACATCTTTGGTGAGCCTATCAACCTGTACGGGCGGGCTGGAAAGTCCAATGCGGATGTGAGAGCTCTGACCTACTGTGACCTCCATAAGATCCACAGAGAGGACGTCCTGGAGGTGTTAGACATGTACCCAGAGTTCTCCGACCACTTCTGGATGAACCTGGAGATCACCTTTGACCTCCGGGATGTGAGTATGTCCTCTGCCCTGATTGCAAGAACTTTTCCTCATATCTTAAACTTCACGACCATAACACATTTTTATATTCATATATGAATTGATGAATACAAATTAGGGAATTAATGAATTTGTAAGTTATTTCCATTGTGCATTCCTATGGAGCAGCTATTTTACACATTGATACTATATAAGTCCTTTATCTTCCGTGATGTTTCAAGATGTCTTGCTTTGTTAATCCCTGCAGGCCAATATGATTCCAGGCTCTCCAGAAAGTGACAACTCAAACTGTGTAGGATTCAACAAACTGCGCAGACGCAAACTATCATTCCGGCGCCGGACAGAGAAGGGTAACCATCCCTTCCACTCCTTCGTCTCTGTTTATGAGAGCTAATATTACTACCCATTGCTTCTCTCTCTCTCTCGGTGAAGAGGAACACCCACTATCCACGCTTAGTCGTAGGTCACAAATCAACTTTTCAGATCCCATCCAGTGTGTCACCATCTCTTCCTGTTTCTTCTCTCAGACGACGCCAATGCAGGAGAGAATAAAAAGGAGAGATCCAACAAGCCAGTTCGGCGTAGACGGAAGGAGGCGGCCAGTAAGCAGGGGGTGAGGCTTAAGCCAGACTGGGAGGGACCTCGGAGTTCAGTGTCCACCCACTCCAGCAGTGGCGAGGGGGAGGAGTCTGTGGTCACATGCCCCGCCCCTCAGTCAGCGCTGCATGAGATGTCCCCGGCTCAGGCCACCTCTCTGATCTTTAGGGACAATCCCGAGGGGGAGGGGGAGGGGGACCACAAGGGGGGCAACACCTGCAATGCACTCTCAGGTGGGTCTGGGAACACACACAGACACAGACACACAGACACACAGACACAGACACATAGACACACAGACACACAGACACACAGACACACAGACAGACAGACACACAGACAGACACACAGACACATAGACAGACAGACAGAGAGACAGACAGACACACAGACACACAGACACAGACACATATACACACATACACAGAGAGAGACAAACAGACAGACAGACAGACAGACAGACAGACAGACACACATACAGACACACAGACACACACACAGACAAACAGACACACAGACACACAGACACACACAAACAAAAAGACACACAGACAAACATACACACAGACACACAAACACACACAGACAAACAGACACACACAGACACACACACAGACAAACAGACACACAGACATGGACACACAGACACACACAGATAGACACACAGACACACACAGACAAACAGACACACAGACACAGACACACACACAGACACACATACACACAGAGAGACAAACAGACAGACACACAGATACATACAGACAAACAAACATACATACACACACACATAGACACACACACAGACACACACAGGCACACAGACACACATAGACACACAGACAAACATACAGACACACACACACACACAGACAAACAGACACAGAGACAAACATACACACAGACACACACAAACACACAGACACACAGACACACACACACACAGACAAACAGACAGACACACAGACACACACAGACACACACACAGACAAACAGACACACAGACACACACACATGGACACACGGACACACAGACACACAGACACACACATAGACAAAGAGACACACAGACACACACGGACACACACACACAGACACACAGACAAACAGAGAAACAGACACACATACACACAGAGAGACAAACAGACAGACACACAAACACACACACACAGACAAACAGACACACAGACACATTCACCGACAAACAGGCACACAGACACACAGACACACACCGACACACAGACACACACAGACACACACACAGACACACAGACAAACAATATAAAACAATAGAATATGCCTTCATACCCTATTCTCCCCTTTCTCCCCTCTCTCCCCTATCTTCTTCACAAACAGGAGCATTTTCAGGGGTCTCAAATATCTTCAGTTTCTGGGGGGAGAGTCGGGGCAGTCGTGAGTACCAGGAGTTGCCTCGGTGCAGCCTGCCATCCTCCCCCCCTCTCAACAATATCAGCCGCAGGCAGCGCACCGAGCTGGACAACAGACTGGACCTGCTGCAGCAACAACTCAACAGGTACAGAGACATGCAGAGACAGAGACATGTAGAGACAGAGACATGTAGGGACAGAGACATGTAGGGACAGAGACATGTAGAGACAGAGACATGTAGGGACAGAGACATGTAGGGAAAGAGACATGTAGAGACAGAGACATTTAGAGACAGAGACATGTAGAGACAGAGACATGTAGGGACAGGTAGAGACAGAGACATGTAGGGACAGAGACATGTAGGGACAGAGACATGTAGAGACAGAGACATGTAGAGACAGAGACATGTAGAGACAGAGACATTTAGAGACAGAGACATGTAGAGACAGAGACATGTAGGGACAGGTAGAGACAGAGACATGTAGGGACAGAGACATGTAGGGACAGAGACATGTAGAGACAGAGACATGTAGAGACAGAGACATGCAGGGACAGAGACATGTAGAGACAGATACATGTAGAGACAGAGACATGTAGGGTCAGGTAGAGACAGAGACATGTAGAGACAGAGACATGTAGAGACAGAGACATGTAGAGACAGAGACATGCAGGGACAGAGACATGTAGAGACAGATACATGTAGGGACAGAGACATGTAGGGACAGAGACATGTAGAGACAGAGACATGTAGAGACAGAGACATGTAGGGTCAGGTAGAGACAGAGACATGTAGGGACAGAGACATGTAGGGACAGAGACATGTAGAGACAGAGACATGTAGAGACAGAGACATGTAGGGACAGAGACATGTAGAGACAGAGACATGTAGGCACAGAGACATGTTGAGAGAGAGACATGTAGGGACAGAGACATGTAGAGACAGAGACATGTAGAGACAGAGACATGTAGGGACAGAGACATGTAGAGACAGAAACATGTAGGGACAGAGACATGTAGAGACAGAGACATGTAGAGACAGAGACATGTAGGCACAGAGACAGGAGCAGGGACAGAGACATGTAGAGACAGAGACATGTAGGGACAGAGACATGTAGGGACAGAGACATGTAGAGACAGAGACATGTAGGGACAGAGACATGTAGAGACAGAGACATGTAGAGACAGAGACATGTAGGGACAGAGACATGTAGAGACAGAGACATGTAGAGACAGAGACATGTAGGGACAGAGACATGTAGGGACAGAGACATGTAGAGACAGAGACATGTAGAGACAGAGACATGTAGAGACAGAGACATGTAGGGACAGAGACATGTAGAGACAGAGACATGTAGAGACAGAGACAGAGACAGGGGCAGGATTGGGGCAGGAACAGGGGCACAGGAACAGAGACAGGGACAGAGACAGGAGCAGGGGCAGGCTAGGGGCACAGAGACAGAGACAGGAGCAAGGACAGAGTCAGGGGAAGGGACAGCGACAAGGACAGGTGCACAGGGATAGATACAAGGGTAGGACAGGGGCACAGGGATAGACACAGGGGCAGGACAGGGGCACAGGGACAGAGACAGGGGCGAGGGCAGGAGCAGTACAGGTGCACAGGGATAGATACAAGAGTAGGACCGGGGCACAGGGATCGACACAGGGGCAGGACAGGGGCACAGGGACAGAGACAGGAGCAGTACAGGTGCACAGGGACAGATACAGGAGCAGGGACACGGACAGGAACAGGGACAGAGACAGTGGCAGGAGAGGGGCAGGAACAAGGGCGGGACTGAATGGTTTTACATCTAACCGTTGTTTCAACATGGTTTACAATTCAGTTATACATCTTACCGTTGTTTCAGCAATGGGGTTGAGATCTGGTGACTGAGACAGCCATGGCATGTGGTTTACGTCGTTTTCCTGCTCATCAAACCATTCAGTGACCACCCGTACCCTGTAGATGGGAGCATTGTCATCTTATGGAGACATAGTCCAGCATTTTTATACATGACCCTAAGCATGATGGTACAGTGCATTCGGAAAGTTTTCAGACCCCTTGACTTTTTCCACATTTTGTTACTTTACAGAATTATTCTCAAATGGATCCAATTGTTTGTTATCATCAATCTACACACAATAACCCATAATGACATCACAATAACCCATAATGACATCACAATAACCCATAATGACATCACAATAACCCATAATGACAAAGCAAAAACTGTTTTTTTGAAAGTTCAGCAAATGTATTAGAAATAGAAAACTGAAATATCGTAACAAAATGTGGAAAAAGTCAAGGGGTCTGAATACTTTCCAAATGCACAGTAGGTTCATTGATTAATTAACTCAAGAACCACACCTGTGTGGAAACACCTGATTTCAATATACACTGAACAAAAATATAAACACAAGATGTAAAGTGTTGGTCCCATGTTTCATGAGCTGGAATTAAAATATCCCTGAAACATTCCAGTAAATACAATATAACAAGTAAAACACTGGAATGGTAGTTTTGCAGTGGAAGAATGTGCAAAGTAGAAATAAAAATAATGGGGTGCAAAGGAGCAAAATAAATAAATCAATTAAATACAGTTGGGAAAGAGGTAGTTGTTTGGGCTAAATTATAGGTGGGCTATGTACAGGTGCAGTAATCTGTGAGCTGCTCTGACAGTTGGTGCTTAAAGCTAGTGAGGGAGATAAGTGTTTCCAGTTTCAGAGATTTTTGTAGTTCGTTCCAGTCATTGGCAGCAGAGAACTGGAAGGAGAGGCGGCCAAAGAAAGAATTGGTTTTGGGGGTGACTAGTGAGATATACCTGATGGAGCGTGTGCTACAGGTGGGAGATGCTATGGTGACCAGCGAGCTGAGATAAGGGGGGACTTTACCTAGCAGGGTCTTGTAGATGACATGGAGCCAGTGGGTTTGGCGACGAGTATGAAGCAAGGGCCAGCCAACGAGAGCGTACAGGTCGCAATGGTGGGTAGTATATGGGGCTTTGGTGACAAAACGGATTGCACTGTGATAGACTGCATCCAATTTGTTGAGTAGGGTTTTGGAGGCTATTTTGTAAATGACATCGCCAAAGTCGAGGATTGGTAGGATGGTCAGTTTTACAAGGGTATGTTTGGCAGCATGAGTGAAGGATGCTTTGTTGCGAAATAGGAAGCCAATTCTAGATTTAACTTTGGATTGGAGATGTTTGATATGGGTCTGGAAGGAGAGTTTACAGTCTAACCAGACACCTAAGTATTTGTAGTTGTCCACGTATTCTAAGTCAGAGCCGTCCAGAGTAGTGATGTTGGACAGGCGGGTAGGTGCAGGTAGCGATCGGTTGAAGAGCATGCATTTAGTTTTACTTGTATTTAAGAGCAATTGGAGGCCACGGAAGAAGAGTTGTATGGCATTGAAGCTTGCCTGGAGGGTTGTTAACACAGTGTCCAAAGAAGGGCCGGAAGTATACAGAATGGTGTCGTCTGCGTAGAGGTGGATTAGAGACTCACCAGCAGCAAGAGCGACCTCATTGATGTATACAGAGAAGAGAGTCGGTCCAAGATTTGAACCCTGTGGCACCCCCATAGAGACTGCCAGAGGTCCGGACAGCAGACCCTCCAATTTGACACACTGAACACTATCAGAGAAGTAGTTGGTGAACCAGGCAAGGCAATCATTTGAGAAACCAAGGCTGTCGAGTCTGCCGATGAGGATGTGGTGATTGACAGAGTCGAAAGCCTTGGCAAGATCAATGAATACGGCTGCGCAGTAATGTTTCTTATCGATGGCGGTTAAGATATCGTTTAGGACCTTGAGCGTGGCTGAGGTGCACCCATGACCAGCTCTGAAACCAGATTGCATAGCAGAGAAGGTATGGTGAGATTCGAAATGGTCGGTAATCTGTTTGTTGACTTGGCTTTCGAAGACCTTAGAAAGGCATGGTAGGATAGATATAGGTCTGTAGCAGTTTGGGTCAAGAGTGTCCCCCCCTTTGAAGAGGGGGATGACCGCAGCTGCTTTCCAATCTTTGGGAATCTCAGACGACACGAAAGAGAGGTTGAACAGGCTAGTAATAGGGGTGGCAACAATTTCGGCAGATAATTTTAGAAAGAAAGGGTCCTGATTGTCTAGCCCGGCTGATTTGTAGGGGTCCAGATTTTGCAGCTCTTTCAGAACATCAGCTGAATGGATTTGGGAGAAGGAGAAATGGGGAAGGCTTGGGCGAGTTGCTGTTGGGGGTGCAGTGCTGTTGACCGGGGTAGGAGTAGCCAGGTGGAAAGCATGGCCAGCCGTAGAAAAATGCTTATTGAAATTCTCAATTATGGTGGATTTATCAGTGGTGACAGTGTTTCCTATCTTCAGTGCAGTGGGCAGCTGGGAGGAGGTGTTCTTATTCTCCATGGACTTTACAGTGTCCCAGAACTTTTCTTCCTGTGTTGCAGGATGCAAATTTCTGCTTGAAAAAGCTAGCCTTGGCTTTTCTAACTGCCTGTGTATAATGGTTTCTAGCTTCCCTGAACAGCTGCATATCACGGGGGCTGTTCGATGCTAATGCAGAACGCCATCAGATGTTTTTGTGTTGGTTAAGGGCAGTCAGGTCTGGGGAGAAACAAGGGCTATATCTGTTCCTGGTTCTACATTTCTTGAATGGGGCATGTTTATTTAAGATGGTTAGGAAGGCATTTAAAAAAAATATCCAGGCATCCTCTACTGACGGGATGAGATCAATATCCTTCCAGGATACCCCGGCCAGGTCGATTAGAAAGGCTTGCTCGCTGAAGTGTTTCAGGGAGCGTTTTACAGTGATGAGTGGAGGTCGTTTGACCGCTGACCCATTACGGATGCAGGCAATGAGGCAGTGATCGCTGAGATCTTGGTTGAAGACAGCAGAGGTGTATTTAGAGGGGAAGTTGGTTAGGATGATATCTATGAGGGTGCCCGTGTTTAAGGCTTTGGGGAGGTACCTGGTAGGTTCATTGATAATTTGTGTGAGATTGAGGGCATCAAGTTTAGATTGTAGGATGGCTGGGGTGTTAAGCATGTTCCAGTTTAGGTCGCCTAGCAGCACGAGCTCTGAGGATAGATGGGGGGCAATCAGTTCAAATATGGTGTCCAGAGCACAGCTGGGGGCAGAGGGTGGTCTATAGCAGGTGGCAACGGTGATAGACTTGTTTTTAGAGAGGTGGATTTTTAAAAGTAGAAGTTCAAATTGTTTGGGTACAGACCTGGATAGTAGGACAGAACTCTGCAGGCTATCTTTGCAGTAGATTGCAACACCGCCCCCTTTGGCAGTTATATCTTGTCTGAAAATGTTGTAGTTTGGAATTAAAATTTCTGAATTTTTGGTGGTCTTCCTAAGCCAGGATTCAGACACAACTAGAACATCCGGGTTGGCAGAGTGTGCTAAAGCAGTGAATAGAACAAACTTAGGGAGGAGGCTTCTAATGTTAACATGCATGAAACCAAGGCTATTACGGTTACAGAAGTTGTCAAAAGGGAGCGCCTGGGGAATAGGAGTGGAGCTAGGCACTGCAGGGCCTGGATTCACCTCTACATCGCCAGAGGAACATAGGAGGAGTAGAATAAGGGTGCGGCTAAAAGCAATAAGAATTGGTCGTCTAGAACGTCTGGAACAGAGAGTAAAAGGAGGTTTCTGGGGGCGATAAAATAATATCAAGGTATAATGTACAGACAAAGGTATGGTAGGATGTGAATACAGTGGAGGTAAACCTAGGTATTGAGTGATGAAGAGAGAGATATTGTCTCTAGAAACATCATTGAAACCAGGAGATGTCATTGCATGTGTGGGTGGTGGAACTAATAGGTTGGATAAGGTATAGTGAGCTGGACTAGAGGCTCTACAGTGAAATAAGCCAATAAACACTAACCAGAACAGCAATGGACAAGACATATTGACATTAAGGAGAGGCATGCTTAGTCGAGTGATCAAAAGGGTCCAGTGAGTGGAGAGGTTGGTTGGGGGTCACGGCGATTTAGACAGCTAGCCAGGCCATCGGTAGCAAGCTAGCATAGGATGGAGTCTGTTGTTAGCCACCTCTTTTTCCGTCAGTAGATTAGTGGGGTTCCGTGTGGTAGAGGGGATTAATCCAAATCACACAACAACAACAAAAATAAGAACAATAGATATAGTTATAGAGGCCCAAGAAGAAAACATAATAATAATAATAAAAATAAATAAATTGTCCGATTGTCTATTCAGATAGCAGCCGGTAAGACAGCTAACGGTTAGCAGGCCGCAGATGGGCGTTCAGGTAACGTCGCGACGGAGGAGCCAGCCGGATCTCCTTCAGGTAGATAACGTCGGCAGTCCAGTTGTGAAGGCCCGGTGGGGCTCCGCGTAGGCAGTAAAACGGGTCCGGATAGGTGACTGCAGCCCAGGAGTGATTGATGGAACTCAGGAGTGATTGACGGAGCTGGCTAGCTCCGGAATAATTTATGTTTGCTCCGGAATCGACGAAAGCCAGAAGTCACACGGATAGCAGCTAGCTAGCTGTGAGATCCGGGTATGAATGTCCAGAGAGCAGTTGAAATCCAGGGATTTGCTGACGGGAGGAATGTCCACCAGAGCTGATGCCAGAGAATTCACTGTTAATTGCTCTACCATAAGCCGCCTCCAACTTTGTTTTAGAGGATTTGGTAGAATGTCCAACCGGCCTCACAACCGCAGACCAGGTGTAACCACACCAACCTAGGATCTCCACATCTGGCTTCTTCACCTGTAGGATCGTCTGAGACCAGCTGACGAAACTGTGGGTTTGCAGAAATTAAGAATTTCTGCACAAACTGTCAGATACCGTCTCAGGGAAGCTCATATGCGTGCTTGTCGTCCTCACCAGGGTCTTGACCTGACTGGAGTTTGGTGTTGTAACCGACTTCAGTGGGCAAATGGCCTCACCTTCGATGGCCACTGACACGCTGGAGAAGTGGGAGAGCGGTTTGTTGATGTCAGCGTTGTGAACAGAGTGCCCCATGGTGGAGGTGGGGTTATGGTATGGGCAGGCATAAGCTACGGACAACAAACACAATTGCATTTTATCGATGGCAATTTGAACGCACAGAGATACTGTGACGAGATCCTGAGGTCCATTGTCGTGCACATTTATCCACCGCCATCACCTCATGTTTCAGCATGATAATGCACGGCCCCATGTCGCAAGGATCTGTACACAATTCCTGGAAGCTGAAAATGACCCAGTTCTTCCATGGCCTGCATACTCAACAGACATGTCACCCATTGAGCATGTTCGGGATGCTCTGGATCGACGTGTACACCAGCGTGCTCCAGTTCCGCTAATATCCAACAACTTCTCACAGCCATTAAAGAGGACTGGGTCATTATTCCACAGGCCACAATCAACAGCCTGATCAACTCTATGTGAAGGAGATGTGTCGCACTGCATGAGGCAAATGGTGGTCACACCAGATACTGACTGGTATTCTGATCCACGCCCTTACCTTTTTAAAGGTATCTGTGACCAACAGATGCATATCTGTATTCCCTGTCATGTGACATCCATAGAATGAATGTATTTCAGTTGACTGGTTTTCTTATAGGAACTGTAAAATCAGTAAAATGTTTGAAATTGTTGCATGTTGCGTTTATATTTTTTGTTCGGTGTAGTTGGTGTCTCTCATTCACTCCAGTGTTTCCATTATTTTTGACAGTTACATGATATAATTCATTCAGGATAGAAACAGAGATTTAGGAGTGTGGCTTTAAGGCACTGTAAAATCACAGGCCACATATCAGTGGGATTTATTGCCACTGATAAAGATCAAACCATTAACTGCAGCTGAAGGCTCCTGATTAAAACTCACTCTGTATGATATAGAAGATCTAGCAGGACAATTTTGCTGTAGCCCTCTGAC
>NC_092157.1:8505657-8579137 GCF_045791955.1 Oncorhynchus clarkii lewisi
ATTCTGTTCCATCACTGTACTCTGTTCCATCACTGTATTCTGTTCCATCACTGTATTCTGTTCCATCACTGTATTTTGTTCCATCACTGTACTCTGTTCAATCACTGTGCTTTGTTCCATCATTGTGCTTTGTTCCATCACTGTATTCTGTTCCATCACTGTATTCTGTTCCATCACTGTATTCTGTTGCATCACTGTATTCTGTTCCTTCACTGTATTCTGTTCCGTCACTGTACTCTGTTCCATCACTGTACTATGTTCCATCACTGTATTCTGGTCCATCACTGTATTCTGTTCCATCACTGTACTCTGTTCCATCACTGTATTCTGTTCCTTCACTGTACTCTGTTCCATCACTGTATTCTGTTCCATCACTGTACTCTGTTCCATCATTGTATTCTGTTCCATCACTGTACTCTGTTCCATCACTGTATTATGTTCCATCACTGTATTCTGTTACATCACTGTATTCTGTTCCATCACTGTACTCTGTTCCATCACTGTATTCTGTTCCATCACTGTATTCTGTTCCATCACTGTGCTTTGTTCCATCACTGTATTCTGTTCCATCACTGTATTCTGTTCCATCACTGTATTATGTTCCATCACTGTATTATGTTCCGTCACTTTATTATGTTCCGTCACTGTATTCTGTTCCGTCACTGTATTCTGTTCCGTCACTGTATTATGTTCCATCACTGTATTCTGTTCCATCACTGTATTCTGTTCCGTCACTGTATTCTGTTCCGTCACTGTATTATGTTTCATCACTGTATTCTGTTGCATCACTGTACTCTGTTCCATCACTGTATTATGTTCCATCACTGTATTCTGTTCCGTCACTGTATTCTGTTCCGTCACTGTATTCTGTTCCGTCACTGTATTATGTTTCATCACTGTATTCTGTTGCATCACTGTACTCTGTTCCGTCACTGTATTCTGTTCCATCACTGTATTATGTTCCATCACTGTATTCTGTTCCGTCACTGTACTCTGTTCCGTCACTGTATTCTGTTCCGTCACTGTATTATGTTCCATCACTGTATTCTGTTCCGTCACTGTACTCTGTTCCGTCACTGTATTCTGTTCCGTCACTGTACTCTGTTCCGTCACTGTATTCTGTTCCGTCACTGTATTATGTTTCATCACTGTGTTCTGTTCCATCACTGTATTATGTTTCATCACTGTATTCTGTTCCATCACTGTATTATGTTTCATCACTGTATTCTGTTGCATCACTGTACTCTGTTCCGTCACTGTATTCTGTTCCATCACTGTATTATGTTCCATCACTGTATTCTGTTCCGTCACTGTACTCTGTTCCGTCACTGTATTCTGTTCCGTCACTGTATTATGTTCCATCACTGTATTCTGTTCCGTCACTGTACTCTGTTCCGTCACTGTATTCTGTTCCGTCACTGTACTCTGTTCCGTCACTGTATTCTGTTCCGTCACTGTACTCTGTTCCGTCACTGTATTCTGTTCCGTCACTGTATTCTGTTCCGTCACTGTACTCTGTTCCATCACTGTATTATGTTTCATCACTGTGTTCTGTTCCATCACTGCATTGAACATCTTTAAGGGTTACTAGTAATAAGAACCATCATAATTACACATGGTATTTAATAGAGAGCTTTTCAAGGACCCAAAGTAGCTTTACAAATGTATAAAAAGTGATGTAACAGCGACACTACAACAGCCCAAAAACTGCAACAAACCCTCCTGGAGCACAACATCAACCATTTCTTAAAGGAAAAGTCTGCTTTGTACAGTTTTACAGCCAAGCCACTCCACCATGTGATGTCATACAGTAGAGCCATCCCACCATGTGATGTCATACAGTAGAGCCACCCCACCATGTGATGTCATACAGTAGAGCCATCCCACCATGTGATGTCATACAGTAGAGCCACCCCACCATGTGATGTCATACAGTAGAGCCACCCCACCATGTGATGTCATACAGTAGAGCCACCACACCATGTGTTGTCATACAGTAGAGCCAAGCCATCCCACCATGTGTTGTCATACAGTAGAGCCATCCCACCATGTGATGTCATACAGTAGAGCCACCCCACCATGTGATGTCATACAGTAGAGCCACCCCACCATGTGATGTCATACAGTAGAGCCAACCCATCCACCATGTGATGTCATACAGTAGAGCCAACCCATCCACCATGTGATGTCATACAGTATAGCCAAGCCATCCCACCATGTGATGTCATACAGTAGATCCAACCCATCCACCATGTGATGTCATACAGTATAGCCAAGCCATCTCACCATGTGATGTCATACAGTAGAGCCAAGCCATCCCACCATGTGATGTCATACAGTAGAGCCAAGCCATCCCACCATGTGATGTCATACAGTAGAGCCAAGCCATCCCACCATGTGATGTCATACAGTAGAGCCAAGCCATCCCACCATGTGTTGTCATACAGTAGAGCCAAGCCATCCCACCATGTGTTGTCATACAGTAGAGCCATCCCACCATGTGATGTCAAACAGTAGAGCCACGCCATCCACAATGTGATGTCATACAGTAGAGCCATCCCACCATGTGATGTCATACAGTAGAGCTTTTCTTTCCTTTTTCCATGTTGTGTACCTTCACATTGTTTCTATTGGGTCCTTCATCATCACAGAACTACGTCGTGTCTATATATACCATCTACAATAGTCTTTAAGGACATTCCCACCATTTTAGAATGCAATGTTTGCTCATCCCGTTCTATTGACTCTTTCGCACTCTGCAAAATCACCATCCTAATGTAGACTGACTGAGTGTTTAGGTTTAGGTATAGATCTAGGGGACTAAGTAATCTATCTTAAAACATAGATACAAAATACTGTACTGTCTCCAATGTGGTAATAGACAGCTCAAACAAGGAAATGCAATCCCTCCCAGTGAAATCTGTTAACGAGGATGTGTCATGGTGGCTTAGGGTCTCACATTTTGCAACCTACACCTACACACACACCTCTCGCACCTCTCACATTTGGGCCAAGCACTTTTCAGCTCTTTTCAACTTTATAATATACTATATAAATATAATGCTGCATCATTGGCACAGGGCCTAAATGTGTAGATATTTTGAGTAGTGGGGAATCAGTTCTTGGCACTCATATAGCCAGCACTATGCAGAAAAGGAGCATTTATTTGGCATGCTTTGAAATGCATAAAACTGTAGAGGAACAAAAAAAAAAGGAGTCTGTTCAAAATGTTTAAAATAATCCTGTGAGTAAAGATAATAATGAATAATATAATAGTTCATAATATTTATAACGATAATGATGCTGATGATTATAATGATGATGGAAGCAACTTTAATATTGTGCACATTTTATTTGCATGCTGCATTGAGAATCTTTACAGGAACGAGAGGGCAGATGTGTGGCTTGCCACTGTGTAAAGTAATACACTGTATACTTCCGGGGTCACGAGAGAGTAACGTATGCTGTACTTCCGGGTTATGGGTGAAATGGACACTGAAAGTTGCTATATACTGTAACATTATGGAAGATGCATGTGCGGAGCTATGGCCAGCTCCGGCAACACTATTATTTAGACATGGAAATATAAGTAAAAATACCATTATGTCTGGACCATATTGGGGTGCATAGCCTATATCATCCTATTCGTATCAGACACTACAGCAAGCTAGAAAATAGAAGCATCACCAGGTCTTGATTGTGTACTAGCGTTATACATGGTTGACTTTATACAACATTTCAAATGTTTCTATCAATAAACCTCTTTGGAAACAAACCGGGTGTCTACCATGTGTGTTTTTCCGAGCTTTGTAGATAACATGGACAGAAGTTTTACACAGACTTCACGGGCTCTGATGAGCGATATCCTCTAACACAGGTATCAGATCAATGTTAACTCTAACGGTGACGTCAGAGCCATTTAGATAGTTTTTTTTTCTATGTAATTGAAATTATATTAAATGGAATGTATAGTAATTATGTATGAAATGTATGGAAACTATTATTTGGAATATGTGTATAGAAATCACTTTTTATTTGTCTATTGTGACACCTGGTGGTTACCTGTATTGCACCGGCAGGGGTCAATGGCAACATGGCGCCTGTCACTAATTAAAGAGATTGAATGGGATCTTTAAGGGCAATCCTGCCACTTTTCAACAGTAGCAGTGTGTGGGTAAAATCACTGGAGAGGCCAAGCCAAGCCAGGGGGAAAAAATGCCTTTTTACAACCTATGTGTTGTGATCATTTCCGTTGTTTGTTCTGTAAGCCTGTTAATTCATATGCCTTGCGACCGTGATATATAGGCCTAAAGGCCGATCCAAGAAGACACAGTGGCAGAATAAATTCAACCAGACCTTTGTTTCATCACAAAACTGGAGACTAACATCTGTCTGGTGAAGTCCACAAAACATATTGAATGTAGCAAACAGTTACATGACCTACAGCACGGTCAAGCAAGTGAATGTTTACAACTAGCTCTGACCACTAAACAACAAGTCATTTAGAACCATGGAGAGTTATCGCAAGTCGTGAAGAAAACAGGAACTGCCTCCAATATTCCAGCACCATTTTAACATCATCAAATCATCTCTGTTTAGTCTAATACAATGACAACTAAAAAACGATTTAGTCCAATCAAAATAAGCTAAATATTATGTGGCTGTCCATGGTTTTGATTCCTGTGTGTCTGTGTGTGTGTGTGTGTGTGTGTGTGTGAACATGCTGACTCACCCTATTTATACCATCCTCCTTTCTTTCCTGTTGACCAAATCGTGCTGGAGAAAATTCAAGTGATGTTGAGAAGAGGTGGAGTTGCACTTTAAGCACTTACTAATTCGTAACATCTGGTGCGAATTAGAATTTGTAACATTTCATACGAATTGCAGGATTTTTTTTATAAAAAGATTTGCAGGACAAAACACCATACCAAAGGAATGGCGTTGTACATAACAGTATTTTCAGAGACCCGTTTTGCCTCGCGAGCACTACTTTCAAAACCACTGGCTGAAATGATAAACAACCAAGTGGAGTTATGGTTTACAATCGTGTGTATCCTATTACTGTGTCTTTTTGACTTGTACCGTTTCATTGAATACTTTTTTCTAAAATGTTTGAGTTTACTTTTTCCATCATCAACATCATCATCACCTAGCTAACATTCTGAGAACCATCAATAGCACAAGAAAACGTCAGTAACGTTCAAAAAAACATTCTAAGAATGTTATTTTAAAACATATACATTCCATTCTCTCTATCCTCTATCATGGTAAGTGTGTTCAGGTGTGTTGATTGCGCCCACTAATTGATGCACCTGATCTTAATGACAGTCTAGCTCCATCCTGGTGGCACAGTGGACTAATTCCATGGATAGAGAACAGAAGGTCAAAGTTTGGAATCTCACTGATGCTGTGCCACAATAGAAAAGACGTGTTTGCATGATTAATGCCTAAGCAAACTAAATTCCATGTGTCCTGTGGTTGAAATTCAAAACAGTTAAAGTAAGCTAGCAGTGTCATTAAAACATGTATTGAAACAGGTTCTTAACGTTTTTTAATTACCTTCAAATAACCCATCAGTTCTGTTCTCAAAACATTAATAAAAGTTTTCAGAGAGTCATAGAAAAATGTTTTCAGAAGCTCCCTGCAACCTAAAAAATGATGTTCCCAGAATAGGCAACATTTCTGTTCTCAGAACGTTTAAAACACTTTCAGTTTGACCAGTTAGGAAACTTATGGCTTCGTTCCCGGGACCTATGGGAAACCCAAAACGTAAGTTCCCACACCTTCCAAGCAACCAAATGTGCTAACTGTGTTCTTCTTGATATCATTACATTGCAGTTTAATAACGGGAGTTGGAACCACCACTGATAGTTGAGCTTTTGGCCACACGATGGCGACATTGTATAATTTAATTCAAATAAATTCTTGTCCCGAAACCAGTCCTGGGTTGTCTCGGCTGTGTGCTTAGGGTTGTTGTCGTGTTGGAAGGTGAACCTTCGCCCCCAGTCTGAGGTCCTGTGCGCTCTAAAGCAAGTTTCATCAAGGATCTCTCTGTACTTTGCTCCGTTCATCTTTCCCTCAACCCTGACTAGTCTCCAGGTCCCTACCGCTGATAAACATCCCCACAGCATGATGCTTCCACCACCATGCTTCACCATAGGGATGGTGCCAGGTTCCCTCCAGACGTGATGCTTGGCATTCAGGCCAAAGAGTTCAATCTTGGTTTCATCAGACCAGAGAATCTTGTTTCTCATGGTCTGAGAGTCCTTTAAGTGCCTTTTGGCAAACTCCAAGCGGCCTGTCACGTGCCTTTTCCTGAGGAGTGGCTTCCCCCTGGCCACTCTACCATAAAGGCCTGATTAGTGAAGTGCTGCATAGATGGTTGTCCATCTCATGTTATAAAACATGATTTATACATTTTAGAATAAGGCTGTAGCATAACAAAATGTGGAAAAAGTCAAGGGGTCGGAATACTTTCCGAATGCACTGTAAATACAGTACCAGTCAAAAGTTTAGACACACCTACTCATTCAAGGGTTTTTCTTTAATTTAGCTATTTTCTACATTGTAGAATAATAGTGAAGACATCAAAACTATGAAATAACACATATCATGTAGTAACCAAAAAGATGTTAAACAAATTAAAATATATTTTAGATTCTTCAAAGTAGCCACCCTTTGCCTTGATGACAGCTTTGCACACTCTTGGCATTCTCTCAACCAGCTTCGCCTGGAATGCTTTTCCAGCATTCTTGAAGGAGTTCCCACATATGCTGAGCACTTTTTGGTTGCTTTTCCTTCACTCTGCGGCCCAACTCATCCCAAACCATCTCAATTGGGTTGAGGTCGGGTGATTGTGGAGGCCAAGTCATCTGATGCAGCACTCCATCACTCTCCTTCTTGGTCAAATAGCCCTTACGTAGCCTAGAGGTGTGTTTTGGGTCATTGTCCTGTTGAATAACAAATTATAGTCCCACTAAGCGCAAACAAGATGAGATGGCATGTAGGTGCAGAATGCTGTGGTAGCCATACTGGTTAAGTATTCCTTTAAGTAAATCACTGACAGTGTCACCAGCAAAGCACCTCCACACCATCATACCTTCTCCTCCATGCTTCACGGTGGAAACCACACATGCGGAGATCATCCGTTCACTTACTCTGCGCTTGATGATTTTTGCGACTGCACTTGAAGAAACTTTAAAAGTTATTTAAATGTTAACATTCATGTCTTAAAGTAATGATGGACTGTCATTTATCTTTGCTTATTTGAGCTGTACTTGCCATAATATGGAATTTGTCTTTTACCAAATAGGGCTATCTTCTGTATACCACCCCTACCTTGTCACAACACTGATTAGCAAAAACACATTAAGAAGGAAAGATATTCCACAAATTAACTTTTAACAAGGCACATCTGTTAACTGAAATGCATTCCACGTGACTACCTCATGAAGCTGGATGAGAAAATTCCAAGAGTGTGCAAAGCTGTTGGCAAGACACAGGGTGGCTATTTTGAAGAATCTCAAATATAAAATATATTTTGATTTGTTTAACACGTTTTTGGTTACTACATGACTCCATATGTGTTATTTTATTGTTTTAATGTATTCACCATTATTCTACAATGTAGAAAATAGTGAAAATAAAGAAAAACCCTGGAATGAGTAGGTGTGTCCAAACTTTTGACAGGTACTGTAGGTAGCTTGCCTAGCTAGCTAAGTTAGCTAAACAACTACCGGTAGCCATATCTATGACTAAAAATAGAAGAGGTTTTACAATTGCCGATCTTTTGTATGTCGATTGTAAAATCTCTTCTCTTTTTAGTCATTTCTAGTTCTCGTAGCTACAGATAATGTGATATAACCAAAGATTTTTGGTATCCATTACTGGGAGTTACAGGATAGGTACTGTTTGGTGTAGCACAGAGAATCTTCAACCAACCTTAGCAATGCTGTCTTCATCCTCGATTCGGAGAAACATGAGTCTCATAAAATGTCTGTGACCATTTGCAGGGGGTCAGTTTGAATTTAGAAAATCCACCGTTATTAAAATAAATGTAAAAAATTTGCTCAATGAAGTAATCCAACAATGTGTACACCGCCATTTTGTTTATTTCAAGTCTTCTCTCATTGATCAAGATAGGTCTCTGTTATCATGACATGCAGCGCTTTGGCTTGGACACCCACCTGTTGACAAAAATCTATGGGTAAATCACATTATCTGGTGTAACAATCTGTAGCTACAGTTCTCTGGACTTGTGTGTCTCTATACACCCGAGACACACTCGTCCGTACACACTGAACTGTACTACAATGTTCATACAAAAATGGTATATAACCATAACATTCTTGTTGAATACCCAATTGTCTTGAGTTAGCATTAAATGGTGTACACTCCCCTGTATTTAGATTATGACAAATTAACATTCTTTGGATATCTGATTGACTAGCATCTGTTTGATAGAAAATATCCATGTTTATTTTATGGGGGTTCTACAGCACACCTGTTGATATGCTGAACCAGATTAGTTACAGGTTAAGTGCCCACAATAGCAACTATAATTGAGTACTGGCAATGTCTGCTGTGGCAGGCGGGAAGGTGCAAGTTACCTGAAAAATATCTAATCTCTCAATGTTCATCTCTAAGTGTACCAAATTCATGCTGTTCAATTTCTCTTATTTTTAGGGCGGGGGAGAATGCCCCCGGACTCCCTACTGGCTTTGGGCTAAGCACCCAATGTCTTCAAATCCTAGACATTCCCCTGGTATATAGGCTAGTCTAACCCTTGGGTCTATGTAATGAATAATGCACCTCAATTAGAAACGTGCATCCTCTACACTACACGACACAAGAAATATGATCTAGCCAGGACGACTATATCCGCCGGAGACATTCTAATGATTTCTTCGGGTTGCCGTTTCAACCAGTGTTCCTTAGAATGGTTGGGTTCATACCGTCCCGTAAAAGGAGTCAAATGTACTCATTGTACGTTCCGTTTGTCTATCAAAAGTACATTACAGTAGCCTACCGAAAGAAACTGTCAAGGCGTTAGCTTGTGAAATAAGAAGCTGTGATTGGAGTTAGCTTCTGTCAAACGGATCTTTTCTCCATTATCATTGGATGGAATTCCAGTCAACTGGTATTTTATTCATTTCGATTGGAGTATACTGTCAGTGGGCGGTAACGTTACTCTGCGATCACTGAAATGCAGTTCGGGAGGCGGTATCATTGTGGTGGCAGCGACACTCGGAGACTCCCGACAAAATTGTTTTTAAAAAGTGTCAGAAAACGGTGAGTCAACTCAAAATAAACACTGCATTTTATTGGGCAAAACCTCTAGGTACCTCGGGTTGCGGTTAACATGTCGTTCTGATACGGTTTGTTGATTTATCAGTGAAGGGACATTGAATTTGGATAAGAATTACGCACAATACGCATCAATGCAAGAAGTGCATGAACGAAGTCGCAGTCACACGGAGTGTCACAGCGCAGGAGCTATGGTTGTTCGCAAAGTTCTGCAAGTTTGTGTGGCCATAATGTAGTTAAATCAGGGCTAAGCAACTGTGCACAAAGTTCATATTCGTAGGAGCCTTTAGAAAGTGCAACTGGTATATTTTCTTCTAGGGCTTCAGGCAGCTCAGTCGGGACCTTCCGTAGAATTTACGTTGTATTCCGACTGTTGACAGATGTGAAAACGTTGTAACATTTGAATCATTTCGATGTTACCGTTTTCAGTTTTGACTGTACGGCCCAAAATAATATGTCGTTTTACTATCCTGTTAGGCTAGCCTACATGTTAGGCTGTGATTTAGTGAATCTAATCTCCAAATGAACCCCACTGTAGGTCTACTGGATACCGCGTCTAAGATATTGCTTGCACTGTAATTTAGCCAGAAAGTTGTTTATCTTGAACATGTGCAGTCTGCATAGAGCAGATTGTTGTTATTACTGTATAGCTCTCCCTGCCATGTGTTTTAAAGCTCACAGTCTGTAGGCCCGCACACCATGAAAGGGAACCTGTACCCACTACCCCTCCCAATTTCCCAATGCCTCACATTAGTGTAAACACTGAGCTACTTTCTCTCTGTGTTTGGCCTATTATCAGCCCTTTAGGCCTGTCGTGATGCCATTGGAGAGTTAACCATTATCTCCTAGATATTGATGATAGGAATGATAAGAGAAGGATTATGCTTGTTATTAGAGAGGAGTGTGGATCCTGCGGGAGATTACTGGACAATCCTCCTCAGATTACTGCGGGCAGGAGGAATCGGTGGGTCCATCTAGCCCAGCGGATGCCTGCTTCATTAACGCCTACATGCGATCTGATTATCAAACGTTACTGTTTTTTTTTTTAACTATATAAACATAGAATGTGATCAGAATGATTTAGCTGGTTAAATAAAGGCTAATTAAATTGAGGGTAACACTTTTACATGAAGATGTTGTTATATTGATGAGTGATGCTGCTATTACTGTAATTATGAACAGCTTTGTTGTTGTTACTAGCTATAGTATTATTACATCGTAGAAACTTTAATGTAAAGTCTTATCTAAGTGAACATAGGTTTTCTTCAATTTCTTTGGCACCACAGTTAGTTAACCGCTGTTAGAGAAATTCCAGCATGAATCCACATGCACTCATTTCATACCAAATTGGCAAAATGAAGTGGAGGCCTGATCTAATCTGTGTGTGTGTGTGTGTGTGTGTGTGTGTGTGTGTGTGTGTGTGTGTGTGTGTGTGTGTGTGTGTGTGTGTGTGTGTGTGTGTGTGTGTGTGTGTGTGTGTGTGTGTGTGTGTGTGTGTGTTTTTGTGTGGGTTGGTGAGGCAGCTCTTTGTCTGGTGGCCCATGCTAGCTTGTAGTATGTCTGAGAGGAAAGCTAAGAGGAAAGTGTGTTAGGCTGTAGATTTATCATGCAGACATGTACTCGTTGGTGTGTTCGCATACCGAGGGAGAATTTTGAACATGCTTGTCCTGACCTGGAAGGATTCCACTGGGATTACTGTCAGATATGGTAAAGATGTAAAAAAAAAAAAAAATGAAAGTAGCCTATCTAGGGAGATGCCACCGGTAAAAGTCTGGTAACCCAGAGGCTGCATTTACACAGGCAGTAGAAATTGTGATCTTTTGCCCAATTATGGGCAAAATATATGATTTGTCAAAAGATCTGATTTGGGCTGACTGTATAAACACAGCCTTAGTGACGTTTGGTTAGGCTGTTAGAGGTTTGTATTGGCTAGTCTAGTTCTTCCTCATGTCAGCTGTAACTTCGTGCATCACCGTCATCCTAGTACAACCTCACTTAAACAGTGGGGATTTCATTATCCTCAAAAACATGGTATGGATACATTGTTTGATCTACCTGTTTAATTGTCCTATTTGGCGTCTACGTCCCAGTGCCTGTGAATGTAATGCCTCTTTCAGCTCCGAGCCATCTCAATAGGAGCAGACAAACCTGGAAGCTCCAAAACAATCCCCCGTCAAGGTTGTCCCAGGCCTCGCAATAAATAAAAAAAAGCACAGTGGAAAGAATTGCCGTTATTCAGAAATGCATCCGGCGCGTTGTGGATTGTGGAAGCATTGGTTAGGAATTCTACAAGGGGGGGACACAGACAGACAGAGGAATCCTGAGGTCAGCGCTACGTCACCACAAAGGGCAAATGTCAACAAGAAATGTCAACTTTGAGGGGGAGACCTTTTAATGCTGTCAGTCAACAGTGTCTACGCTCCCTCAATAGAGACACTTGTGCAATGGTGAGCCTCTGATCTTTAGATACAATACTGTTAGCTCCAGCTACATACATGGGACACATTGTCAGTATGCATTAAAACCCCCATTTCCATGCTTGGATTATTACACAACGCTGAATAGAACACTACTGAATGAAATGTAGGTTATCAGGAAGGGGATGAATGAAATAAATGAACAGGCATACTAGATGACAGAGACCCTCATTTATCCTACCAGTTTAGCAAGTAAAAGTCATAAGGGCAAACCAATTGAGTGCAACTAAGTACTCTCAATTCCCCTCCACTCTTCCCACTCTACTAATCTGGCCTGATCTGTGTCTCCCATCCCTGCGGCTGCTGCTCACCATGACTCTGCTAGCCTGGCCTGGATGACACTTCTGGAGTGACGGTGTGCTTTTCTACAAAACACCCGGCAAGCAGCATGTGGTGCTGCAGAGATAGGATGTCAGGTCCTGGTAACTGGAGACCTAGAGAGCCCTGGTCAACCCTAGAGAGCCCTGGTCAACCCTAGAGAGCCCTGGTCAACCCTAGAGAGCCCTGGTCAACCCTAGAGAGCCCTGGTCAACCCTAGAGAGCCCTGGTCAACCCTAAAGTGCCCTGTTCGACCCTAGAGTGCCCTGTTCGACCCTAGAGTGCCCTGTTCGACCCTAGAGTGCCCTGTTCGACCCTAGAGAGCCCTGGTCAACCCTAGAGAGCCCTGGTCAACCCTAGAGAGCCCTGGTCAACCCTAGAGAGCCCTGGTCAACCCTAGAGAGCCCTGGTCAACCCTAGAGAGCCCTGGTCAACCCTAGAGAGCCCTGGGCAACCCTTGAGAGCCCTGGTCAACCCTAGAGAGCCCTGGTCAACCCTAGAGAGCCCTGGTCAACCCTAGAGAGCCCTGGTCAACCCTAGAGAGCCCTGGTCAACCATAGAGAGCCCTGGTCAACCCTAGAGAGCCCTGGTCAACCCTAGAGAGCCCTGGTCAACCCTAGAGAGCCCTGGTCAACCCTAGAGAGCCCTGGTCAACCCTAGAGAGCCCTGGTCAACCCTAGAGAGCCATGGGCAACCCTAGAGAGCCCTGGTCAACCCTAGAGAGCCCTGATTTTCCCTAGAGAGCCTTGGTCGACCCTAAAGAGCCGTAGTCGACCCTAAAGTGCCCTGTGAGACCATAGAGAGACCTGGGTGACCCTAAAGAGCCGTAGTCAACCCTAGAGAGCACTCTGTGACCCTAGAGAGACCTCTGTGACCCTAGAGAGCCCTCTGTGACCCTAGAGAGACCTGGTTGACCCTAGAGAGTCCTGGTTGACCCTAGAGTGCCCTGTTCGACCCTAGAGTGCCCTGGTCGCCCCTAGAGTGCCCTGGTCGCCCCTGGAGAGCCCTGGTTGACCCTAGAGTGCTGGATATAACCAGACAGAGGCTGTAGTGCTTAGTGAGTTAGCTTGACTCCAGCTCCTCATCGCTAAGTCACAGTGTACCGTACTGGAGCCTCCTACCTCTCCACTGCCCCTCCACTGCCCAATCTGTAATTGATAGGATCAATTAGCCATAATGCAATTACAGCGGCCCTGCTTCCTGTCCATCCGGCCAGACTGAATATTTTATGATCTGATGAGCGTCCGTGAGCAGGGATCAATACTCAAGTAACCAGCTTTTATGGCCAATGTTTTTACATTGGCCTGGTTTTTACCTAAGTTCCACTTACTTATACAATCATGTGTGATAATAAGTAGTGATGCACCGATATTACATTTTTGTCCGATACCGATGTCCGATTTTTTTCCTTGCCAAAAAACCCAATACCGATAACTGATTTTTTAAATGTTAGTGACCTTTTAAGCATTCTTGTACAGTTAAATAGTTAACACACACACGTGGACGCAGTGGTCTAAGGCACTGCATCTTAGTGCAAGAGGCGTAACAACAGTCCCTTGTTCAAATCCAGGCTGTATCACATCCGGCCGTGATTGGGAATCCCATAGGGTGGCGCACAATTGGCCCAGCGTCGTCCGGGCTGTCATTGTAAATAAGCATTTGTTTCCTAACTGACTTGGCTAGTTAAATGAAGGTTACACACACACACCACACTGGCCAAAAAGTTATTTTGTTGGCATTTACGTATGTCCCCATTACCAGTAAAACATCATCAAAACCTATTTCTTTCACTTACTTGCTGTGCTGTTTGGTTGTTCATTTGTTCAGTCGTTTCATTCTCAAACAGAATTTCTATGGAATTCCGTTTGGGTCTTTGCGTGTCCCCCAACAAATAACACTATTGGACGTGTCAAATAAGCTTGTTGACCAATCAGGACCTGAATATGACTGCATGTCACATTATAGTTTAACGCGTTCATACATTTTTTTACATAGTTATTACACATTGATTACACTGATCACTCGTATTTCATATGTCACAACGATTCATCGATACGTATGCTATGATGTTGGTAAAGTTGTCTCGCACACCTACAGTGCTGGACATAAAAAGAGCTAGCTAGCTCATGGATGCAAACTATGTTCTTCCCCAAAAACATAGCAAAAACAACAATCTGTTTCAGTAGCTACAGTTAGCTAGCTAACTATATAGCTAGGGGTCATCTAAAATAACCCTAATTTATAAGAGTTCTTATTTGATTAATGGTCAGACCCATCTATGTGAAGCCAGCCACAATAAGGATTAGCCACACATGTGGACTTTGTGGTTAGCCTTCAAAATAAAAGTATGGCATAATTCTACTATTTGTATTCATTTGCATCACTGTCAATGACGTAATTTTATTTTGAAGGCTAACCGCAAATTCCAGTATTGTGCCTAATCCTTATTGTGGCTAGCCAGATGAAGCTAGCTGACTGCTTATAACTAGCTTTGGGCAACAGGGTTTAGTAGCTGGCTAGTTATTTATTTTCATGAACTGAAGTTCAATTTCAATAGGCGAACAACAAGTGACAACCTTGCTAATACTCACAATGTTACGGTGCGTGAATGAGGACCCAAAAGCGAATTAACTTAAACAGAGCTTCTTTAATTACCAAACATAGGTAGGCTCAGACGGACCGGCAGATTCCGACAGGACAAGACAAGGTTACAGCAAACATGACGACAGTCTGGTTTAGGCATGAAACACAACAAACAAGAATCCGACAAAGACAGGAACAAAAACAGAGAGAGATATAGGGGACTAATCAGAGGGAAAAAGGGAACAGGTGGGAAAAGGGGTGACGAGGTGGTTAGGAGGAGACAAGGCACAGCTGGGGGAAAGAGGGGGAGAAAAGGTAACCTAACAACGACCAGCAGAGGGAGACAGGGTGAAGGGAAAGGACAGAGACAAGACACAACATGACAGTACATGACAGTACCCCCCCACTCACCGAGCGCCTCCTGGCGCACTCGAGGAGGAAACCTGGCGGCAACGGAGGAAATCCTCGATCAGCGCACGGTCCAGCACGTCCCGAGAGGGAACCCAACTCCTCTCCTCAGGACCGTACCCCTCCCAATCTACGAGGTACTGGTGACCACGGCCCCGAGGACGCATGTCCAAAATTCTACGGACCCTGTAGATGGGTGCGCCCTCGACAAGGATGGGGGGGGGGGGGGGAAGACGAGCGGGGGCGCGAAGGACGGGCTTGATGCAGGAGACATGGAAGACCGGGTGGACGCGACGAAGGTATCGCGGAAGAAGAAGTCGAACTGCGACAGGATTAATGACCCGAGAAATACGGAACGGACCAATGAACCGCGGGGTCAACTTGCAAGAAGCCGTCTTAAGGGGAAGGTTCTGAGTGGAGAGCCAAACTCTCTGACCGCGACAATATCTAGGACTCTTAGTTCTACGCTTATTAGCAGCCCTCACAGTCTGCGTCCTATAACGGCAAAGTGCAGACCTGACCCTCTTCCAGGTGCGCTCGCAACGTTGGACAAAAGCCTGAGCGGAGGGGACGCTGGACTCGGCGAACTGAGATGAGAACAGCGGAGGCTGGTACCCGAGGCTACTCTGAAAAGGAGATAGCCCGGTCGCAGACGAAGGAAGCGAGTTGTGGGCGTATTCTGCCCAGGGGAGCTGTTCTGACCAAGACGCAGGGTTACGAAAAGAAAGACTGCGTAAGATGCGACCAATAGTCTGATTGGCCCGTTCTGCTTGACCGTTAGACTGGGGGTGAAAGCCGGAAGAGAGACTGACGGAAGCCCCAATCAAACGGCAAAACTCCCTCCAAAATTGAGACGTGAATTGCGGACCTCTGTCCGAAACGACGTCTGACGGAAGGCCATGAATTCTGAAAACATTCTCGATGATGATTTGTGCCGTCTCTTTAGCAGAAGGAAGCTTAGCAAGGGGAATGAAATGAGCCGCCTTAGAGAACCTATCGACAACCGTAAGAATAACAGTCTTCCCTGCTGACGAAGGCAGTCCGGTGACAAAATCTAAGGCGATGTGAGACCACGGTCGAGAGGGAATAGGAAGCGGCCTGAGACGGCCGGCAGGAGGAGAGTTACCGGACTTAGTCTGCGCGCAGACCGAACAAGCAGCCACGAAACGACGCGTGTCATGCTCCCGGGTGGGCCACCAAAAACGCTGGCGAATGGAAGCAAGCGTACCCCGAACGCCAGGGTGGCCGGCTAACTTGGCAGAGTGAGCCCACTGAAGAACGGCCAGACGAGTAGGAACGGGAACGAAAAGAAGGTTCCTAGGACAAGCGCGCGGCGACGGAGTGTGAGTGAGCGCTTGTTTTACCTGCCTCTCAATTCCCCAGACAGTCAACCCGACAACACGCCCCTCAGGGAGAATCCCCTCGGGGTCAGTGGAGGCTACTGAAGAACTGAAGAGACGAGACAAAGCATCAGGCTTGGTGTTCTTAGAGCCCGGACGATAAGAAATCACGAACTCGAAACGAGCGAAAAACAGCGCCCAACGCGCCTGACGCGCATTAAGTCGTTTGGCAGAACGGATGTACTCAAGGTTCCTATGGTCAGTCCAAACGACAAAAGGAACGGTCGCCCCCTCCAACCACTGTCGCCATTCGCCTAGGGCTAACCGGATGGCGAGCAGTTCGCGGTTACCCACATCATAGTTACGTTCCGACGGCGACAGGCGATGAGAAAAATACGCGCATGGGTGGACCTTGTCGTCAGAGAGGGAGCGCTGAGAAAGAATGGCTCCCACGCCCACCTCTGACGCGTCAACCTCGACAACGAACTGTCTAGAGACGTCAGGTGTAACAAGGATAGGAGCGGATGTAAAACGATTCTTGAGGAGATCAAAAGCTCCCTGGGCGGAAACGGACCACTTAAAGCACGTCTTGACAGAAGTAAGGGCTGTGAGAGGAGCTGCCACCTGACCGAAATTACGGATGAAACGACGATAGAAGTTCGCGAAGCCGAGAAAGCGCTGCAGCTCGACGCGTGACTTAGGGACGGGCCAATCAATGACAGCTTGGACCTTAGCGGGATCCATCTTAATGCCTTCAGCGGAAATAACAGAACCGAGAAATGTGACGGAGGAGGCATGAAAAGTGCACTTCTCAGCCTTCACAAAAAGACAATTCTCTAAAAGGCGCTGGAGGACACGTCGAACGTGCTGAACATGAATCTGGAGTGACGGTGAAAAAATCAGGATATCGTCAAGGTAAACGAAAACAAAGATGTTCAGCATGTCTCTCAGGACATCATTGACTAATGCCTGAAAGACAGCTGGAGCGTTAGCGAGGCCGAAAGGAAGAACCCGGTATTCAAAGTGCCCTAACGGAGTGTTAAACGCCGTCTTCCACTCGTCCCCCTCCCTGATGCGCACGAGATGGTAAGCGTTACGAAGGTCCAACTTAGTGAAAAACCTGGCTCCCTGCAGGATCTCGAAGGCTGAAGACATAAGAGGAAGCGGATAACGATTCTTCACTGTTATGTCATTCAGCCCTCGATAATCTATGCAGGGGCGCAGAGACCCGTCCTTCTTCTTGACAAAAAAAAACCCCGCTCCGGCGGGAGAGGAGGAGGGGACTATGGTACCGGCGTCAAGAGCTACAGACAAATAATCTTCGAGAGCCTTACGTTCGGGAGCCGACAGAGAGTATAGTCTACCCCGGGGGGGGGTGGTTCCCGGAAGGAGATCAATACTACAATCATACGACCGGTGTGGAGGAAGAGAGGTGGCCCTGGACCGACTGAACACCGTGCGCAGATCGTGATATTCCTCCGGCACCCCTGTCAAATCACCAGGCTCCTCCTGTGAAGAAGAGACAGAGGAAACAGGAGGGATAGCAGACATTAAACATTTCACATGACAAGAGACGTTCCAGGAGAGGATAGAATTACTAGACCAATTAATGGAAGGATTATGACAAACTAGCCAGGGATGGCCCAAAACAACAGGTGTAAAAGGTGAACGAAAAATTAAAAAAGAAATGGTTTCACTATGATTACCAGAAACAGTGAGGGTTAAAGGTAGCGTCTCACGCTGAATCCTGGGGAGAGGACTACCATCCAGGGCGAACAAGGCCGTGGGCTCCTTTAACTGTCTGAGAGGAATGTCATGTTCCCGAGCCCAGGTCTCGTCCATAAAACAGCCCTCCGCCCCAGAGTCTATTAAGGCACTGCAGGAAGCTGACGAACCGGTCCAGCGTAGATGGACCGACAAGGTAGTGCAGGATCTTGAAGGAGAGACAGGAGTAGTAGCGCTCACCAGTAGCCCTCCGCTTACTGACGAGCTCTGGCCTTTTACTGGACATGAAGTGACAAAATGACCAGCGGAACCGCAATAGAGACAGAGGCGGTTGGTGATTCTCCGTTCCCTCTCCTTAGTCGAGATGCGGATACCTCCCAGCTGCATGGGCTCAGCACCCGAGCCGGCAGAGGAAGATGGTAGTGATGCGGAGAGGGGGGCGACGGAGAGCGCGAGCTCCTTTCCACGAGCTCGGTGACGAAGATCAACCCGTCGCTCAATGCGAATAGCGAGTTCAATCAAGGAATCCACGCTGGAAGGAACCTCCCGGGAGAGAATCTCATCCTTTACCTCTGCGCGGAGACCCTCCAGAAGACGAGCGAGCAAGGCCGGCTCGTTCCAGCCACTGGAGACAGCAAGAGTGCGAAACTCAATAGAGTAGTCTGTTATGGATCGATTGCCTTGACATAGGGAAGACAGGGCCCTGGAAGCCTCCTCCCCAAAAACAGATCGATCAAAAACCCGTATCATCTCCTCCTTAAAGTCCTGATACTGGTTAGTACACTCAGCCCTTGCCTCCCAGATTGCCGTGCCCCACTCACGAGCCCGTCCAATAAGGAGAGATATGACGTAGGCGACACGAGCAGTGCTCCTGGAGTAAGTGTTGGGCTGGAGAGAAAACACAATATCACACTGGGTGAGGAACGAGCGGCATTCAGTGGGCTCCCCAGAGTAACACGGCGGGTTATTGATTCTGGGCTCCGGAGATTCGAAAGCCCTGGAAGTGGCCGGTGGATCGAGGCGGAGATGGTGAACCTGTTCTGTGAGGTTGGAGACTTGGGTGGCCAGGGTCTCAACGGCATGTCGAGCAGCAGACACTTCCTGCTCGTGTCTGCCTAGCATCGCTCCCTGGATCCCGACGGCTGAGTGGAGAGGATCCGAAGTCGCTGGGTCCATTCTTGGTCGGATTCTTCTGTTACGGTGCGTGAATGAGGACCCAAAAGCGAATTAACTTAAACAGAGCTTCTTTAATTACCAAACATAGGTAGGCTCAGACGGACCGGCAGATTCCGACAGGACAAGACAAGGTTACAGCAAACATGACGACAGTCTGGTTCAGGCATGAAACACAACAAACAAGAATCCGACAAAGACAGGAACAAAAACAGAGAGAGATATAGGGGACTAATCAGAGGGAAAAAGGGAACAGGTGGGAAAAGGGGTGACGAGGTGGTTAGGAGGAGACAAGGCACAGCTGGGGGAAAGAGGGGGAGAAAAGGTAACCTAACAACGACCAGCAGAGGGAGACAGGGTGAAGGGAAAGGACAGAGACAAGACACAACATGACAGTACATGACACACAAGGATTCCTAAATCATTGCTAAGAATAATGACAATGACTGCAGTTTGTACCGGTCATTGTTTTCAGGCTGGTTGTATTAGTGCTAGCTGGGTACTAAGCTAAAGCTAGCTAGCTAAGCCAGAAGTTGAGGTTGAACGAATGATGCTTTATTACCAACGCGGTATTGTAAACAGGTCTTTCTTGGCCGGTGATTGCTTGTTTGCAGCCTTTTTTGTACAGCATTGACAGTGCTACTGTATCTTTTTTGACACGCAAAGACCCAAACGGCGTTCCATAGTATGTACGTCGTGAAGCTAATAGCAGTGACGCTATTACTGTGTAACTCCGGTAGGAAAAATGAAAAATAGCACACTTGGTAGTGTGTACCGGTGCTCGACCAGTTGGCAAAAGCCAACTTCACCCACGACAGAGAACAGTTGATTGTCAAGGGCAATGAATTCCATTAGCTTGGCGTTAATGGATTTCGCCTTTGAGTTGTCTCGCTGAAATGTTCTTACTCATTCAAATGACTGCTGGACTTGTTGACTGCTCGATCCACACAGCAGACATTGTGGGCTAGGTTAGGAATGCTGTGTTGCACGCGTAGCGCCACATTTTACGTGGCATCATTAGGTCATGTACCTACGTTTTATATAGGTATGCACGGTAGCTTTGACGTCAGATTTTAACATCAACGTTAAACTAGACTCCAATATGTTCACTGATATATCGTGCATCCCTAATAACGAGTTTACTTTTTTGGGGCACATACTCAAAGTAGCCTGGGCTATATATCATAGACAGGGAGAAGATGTTGTAAGACTGATAGGACAGGACTGTCTCCCTATAAAAACATCAATCATTCGCGCGAATGGAACATCTTTTGCTTCATCTCTCCTGCCTCTGACTGTGTAGTTGGCTCATTCAGACATGTTTATGTGTTAGTTTTGGACCCGTTTCAGGCAGCCAAATGTGCTGCCAGAAGGGTTTTTCTGTATTTCCAAGGTACTCCAAAAGAGACTGAAGTTATACATTGTCTACTGGCTGATATATGGGTCTGGGACTGGAAGTGGAACAATGGCCTATCTCAATTACGCTAGGCTGTCATAATGAAGAGTGGTTGGCATTGTGTATGGCACCTTAAATATTTATTCTCACCTCAAATTAGGTCGTATTCGCTGGTGTTCATTGATTTTTGTTTCTTTTCCACACCTGAATAATGGTGGAATCAGGAGGCCATTTTACTTTGAGTTTTGTGGGATGGGCCTTAAGGTTGTCCTCAACAACAACAAAAAAGTATTGGTCGCCCGAGAGTCGTCTGTTCTTTCAACCAATCAAACTTGTATTTTTCCTTATATAGGCACATCCTATGTGTTTTAATCAAATCAACTATATGCACTGAGCTTGTCTGATGCTTTAAGAGCACTGTTTGATGAAATAATGAATGACTGGAGGGAGTCCGACCGTAATGGATTTGATTGTGCCGGACCGGGCTCAGACAGCGAGTGGCTATGTGACTAGCACCTGTTGTCTCTCTGTCCTCCCTGCTGCAGCGACCAGCACAGAACATCAACAGTGTTTACCTGCGTTGCTGAAGATGTAACATAATTACAGCCATTTTCTGACTGAAAGGTTGTGTTACCGAAATACCTCATTTGTTTAGGAAAAACAGTCCCTATTACCTCAACCCTTTGCTCTCTTTACGTGACACGTGTATGAATCGCATGCACGTGACCAATAGGGCCTGACCTATAGCATATCATAATCACATCGATAAATTGGTAATTACAAACTCTGAACACCGTAACACTTGTGACAAAAATGGATACAGAAGATGTGACAAATTAACTAAATGAATGTTAATGTAATTCATGTTTAGTGGTTGCTCAGGAGGTAAAGGGAAAGTCAGATGTGTGGAATAAATGTGACTAGTTGTGGAAAATACTGGCTATCAAGAAAAAGAAGGTAAGGAACAAGCACTGCGTGCATATTATGTGTGATGAACAGGTGCTGATAGATTACAATATATAGTGCATTCGGAAAGTATTCAGACCCCTGCCCCTTTTCCACATTTTGTTACTTTACAGCCTTATTTTAAAATGGATTAAATAAATAAAAAATCATCATCAATCTACACACAAAATCCCATAATGACAAAGTGAAAATCTTTTTTTAGAATATTTTTGCAAATTTACTAAAAACAGAAATACGTTATTTACATAAGTGTTCAGACCCTTTCCTATGATACTCAAAATTGAGCTCAGGTGCACCCCGTTTCCATTAATCATCTTTGAGATGTTTCTACCACTTGATTGAAGTCCATCTGTGTTAAATTCAATTGATTAGACATGATTTGTAAAGGGACACAACTGTCTATATAAGGTCCAACAGTTGACAGTGCATGTCAGAGCAAAAACCAAGCCATGAGGTTGAAGGAATTGTCTGTAGAGCTCTGTAGGTCCACAAGAACACAGTGGCCTCCATAGTGCTTGAATGGAAGAAGTTTGGAACCACCAAGACTCTTCTTAGAGCTGGACGCACCGGCCAAACTGACCAATCAGGGGAAAAGGGCCTTGGTCAGGGAGGTGACCAAGAACCTGATGGTCACTCTGACGGAGTTCCAGAGTTCCTCTTTGGAGATGGGAGAACCTTCCAGAAGGACAACCTTCTCTGCAGCACTCTACCAATCAGGCCTTTGTGGTAGAGTGGCCAGATGGAAGCCACTCCTCAGTAAAAGGCACACGACAGCCCGCTTCGAGTTTTGTCAAAAGGCACCTAAAGACTCTCAGACCATGAGAAACAAGTTTGTCTGGTCTGATGAAACCAAGATTGAACTTTGGCCTAAATGCCAAGCGTCACGTCTGGAGGTAACCTGTCACCATCCCTACGGTGAAGAATGGTGGTGGCAGCATCATGCTGTGGGGATGTTTTTCAGTGGCAGGGACTGGGAGACTAGTCAGGATCGAGGGAAAGATGAACGAATCAAAGTACAGAGAGATCCTTGATGAAAACCTGCTTGAGTGCTCAGGACCTCAGAATAGGGCAAAGTTTCACCTTCCCAACAGGACAACGACCCTAAGCTGAGATGATCAGCAGAGAAGAATGGGAGAAACTCCCCAAATACAGTTGTGTCAAGCTTGAAGGGTCATACCCAAGAAAAAGCAAGGCTCTGTGTAGATTGATGAGGAGAAAACAAACAATTTAATCAATTTTAGAATAAGGCTGTAATGTAACAAAATGTGGAAAAGTCAAGAGGTCTTTCCGAATGCACTGTAGTTTCTCTGACCGTTTGGAACAATGTAAACAACACTAAATAAATTGTAAGCAGAGAGTCTGTTGTAACGTTTTAGAGTTTTTTTGTAAAACCTTTATTATAGCAAATACTAAAACCAGTCGCATTCATTCTTGAATGCAATTGCCAAAGTGGAACAGTTTATTGATTCTTTACGCTAATTGGTCGAGGGTCGCTTTGTTATTTTATAACTAAAATGCTTGATTGCATTTCTAATCGTGAATGACCCTTATGCTGTGTGATGACATGAACTAATGAATGATTGATTAATACAGTAGCTTATATGAGTAATGAAATATAGGCCTAAGTAAGTTACGGTAAGATTACGGTAAGATTAAACAGGATGCGCTTTTAGGCCTACAGCTGGTGGTGGTTATACAAGGCTGCTATACTAAACCTACTAAAGATTATGACATTACTGATTATGATAATGATGATAATCATAACAATAATAGTAATAATAACAATAAGCAGATAAAAAAAGGAGGGTTGTTATTATTATTTAAATAAATATAATTGTTCTGACAATTTGGAACAGTGTGAACAACAGTAAATAATAAATAATACCTGAGAGACTGTTCTAATGAGAAACACTTTATTACACTATATTACAGCAGAGGATGAGTCTATTACAGCAGAGGATGAGTCTATTACAGCAGAGGATGAGTCTATTACAGCAGAGGATGAGTCTATTACAGCAGAGGATGAGTCTATTACAGCAGAGGATGAGTCTATTGCAGCAGAGGATGAGTCTATTACAGCAGAGGATGAGTCTATTACAGCAGAGGATGAGTCTATTACAGCAGAGGATGAGTCTATTGCAGCAGAGGATGAGTCTATTGCAGCAGAGGATGAGTCTATTACAGCAGAGGATGAGTCTTTATTACAGCAGAGGATGAGTCTATTACAGCAGAGGATGAGTCTATTACAGCAGAGGATGAGTCTTTATTACAGCAGAGGATGAGTCTTTATTACAGCAGAGGATGAGTCTTTATTACAGCAGAGGATGAGTCTATTGCAGCAGAGGATGAGTCTATTACAGCAGAGGATGAGTCTATTACAGCAGAGGATGAGTCTTTATTACAGCAGAGGATGAGTCTTTATTACAGCAGAGGATGAGTCTTTATTACAGCAGAGGATGAGTCTATTACAGCAGAGGATGAGTCTATATTACAGCAGAGGATGAGTCTATATTACAGCAGAGGATGAGTCTTTATTACAGCAGAGGATGAGTCTTTATTACAGCAGAGGATGAGTCTATTGCAGCAGAGGATGAGTCTATTACAGCAGAGGATGAGTCTATATTACAGCAGAGGATGAGTCTATATTACAGCAGAGGATGAGTCTATATTACAGCAGAGGATCAGTCTTTATTACAGCAGAGGATGAGTCTTTATTACAGCAGAGGATGAGTCTTTATTACAGCAGAGGATGAGTCTTTATTACAGCAGAGGATGAGTCTTTATTACAGCAGAGGATGAGTCTTTATTACAGCAGAGGATGAGTCTTTATTACAGCAGAGGATGAGTCTTTATTACAGCAGAGGATGAGTCTTTATTACAGCAGAGGATGAGTCTTTATTACAGCAGATGATGAGTCTATATTACAGCAGAGGATGAGTCTATATTACAGCAGAGGATGAGTCTATATTACAGCAGAGGATGAGTCTATTACAGCAGAGGATGAGTCTATATTACAGCAGAGGATGAGTCTATATTACAGCAGATTATGAGTCTTTATTACAGCAGATGATGAGTCTTTATTACAGCAGATGATGAGTCTTTACTACAGCAGAGGATGAGTCTATATTACAGCAGAGGATGAGTCTATATTACAGCAGAGGATGAGTCTTTATTACAGCAGATGATGAGTCTTTATTACAGCAGAGGATGAGTCTATATTACAGCAGAGGATGAGTCTATATTACAGCAGAGGATGAGTCTATATTACAGCAGAGGATGAGTCTTTATTACAGCAGAGGATGAGCCTATTCCAGCAGAGGATTAGTCTATTCCAGCAGACGATGGGTCTTTATTATAGCAGAGCATGAGTCTTTATTACAGCAGAGGATGAGTCTGTATTACATTAGAGGATGAGTCTGTATTACATTAGAGGATGAGTCTTTATTACAGCAGAGGATGAGTGTTTGTTATACAAGCACCAAATGATATCTCTCTCCGGTTTATCCTCCTTTTAATAATCCAAAGTACATCTCCTACTCTTCCCATCCTTAGGTTCTAACCTCACCATCATTCCATCGTTGTTCTGACCCTGGCCTTTCTCATCCATCGTATCCTTCAGATGTTTTTCACTGTTTTGATAGAGAGAGCTTGGAAAGTCAAAGCTTTGTATTTGTAAGAGATTCCAAGCCAAGCGCTGTACAGTGTAGTACTGTTTGATAATGGATTCATTGACGTGATTTAAGACCAGTGACAAGGAATGCATAATTCATGTAAACTAGAAAGGCAACCTTGAGTTGGAGGTTTCTGTTGATGCACTGACAATGCAGGAGAGGGAGCAATGAATGCATGAACAAATGAATAAATGAATGAATGAATGAATGAATGAATGAATAACAAGAAAAGGAAAGAAAGAGAAAGGGAGAGAGCAGACTTGAAACTACTTAATGTCATTCACACCTGCTATGAGTACTTAGTATTAATCACTACTACAACCTAACATAGAACTGAGCTTTGGTTCATTTGTTCCCTTGGGCTCTTTCAGACTTAGGCCCAGCTTAGTTTGTCTGCTACCTGTGTTTCAAGTGTTTGGTTTTGAGATAATGATTGTCCTTTGTGTCTGCTGCTGTGCATTCCATTGCCATGTGTCAAGCCTCTGTAACAATGGTCAGCATAGTTCCCAATCCTGCCAAACACAGACCCAGAGCTGTGTCAGGGTGTGTGAACGGTTAGGGGGAAATTGTGGAGTGTCTGAAACAGAGAGAGAGTATGTACATGTATACGTAGGAGGCATAGGGAATTCTCTGTCACTCTCCTCAAACCCTAAATCCCACACAGAGACTACACTGACTTGTCAGACGAGAGACAGAGAGACAGTTAGAGAGAGAGGGAGAGAGATAGAGAGGGAGAGAGAGTTAGTCTGGAATAGGGTGTGGCAGTGACTGAGCAGAACTATGCTCTCTCTCTCTCTCCTTCCCTCCCTCTCTCTCTCTCTCTCTCTCTCTCTCTCTCTCTCTCTCAATTCAATTCAATTCAATTCAAGGGGCTTTATTGGCATGGGAAACATGTGTTAACATTGCCAAAGCAAGTGAGGTAGACTGCTCTTTCTCTCTCTCTCTACCCCTCTCTTTCTCTCTCTCTACTAGAGGTTGACCGATTAATCAGAATGGCCGATTAATTAGGGCCGATTTCAAGTTTTCATAGCAATCGGAAATCTGTATTTTTGGGCGCCGATTTCCGATTATTATTAAAAATATAAATATATATTTTTTTATACCTTTTATTTAACTAGGCAAGTCAGTTAAGAACACATTCTTATTTTCAATGACTGCCTAGGAACTGTGGGTTAACTGCCTTGTTCTGGGGCAGAACGACAGATTTTCACCTTGTCAGCTCTGGGGATCCAATCTTGCATTTCACCATGCCAATCTTACAGTTAACTAGTCCAACGCTCTAACCATTGCACTCCACGAGTAGACTGCCTGTTACGTGAATGCAGTAGAAGACAGGGTAAATTGCTAGCTAGCATTAAACGTATCTTATAAAAAACAATCAATCATAAACACTAGTTATAACTACTAATCCAGTTTAGCAGGCAATATTAACCAGGTGAAATTCCTCTTGCGTTCATTGCACGCAGAGTCATGGTATATGCAACAGTTTGGGCTGCCTGGCTCATTGCGAAGTAATTTGCCAGAATTTTACGTAATTATGACATAACATTGAAGGTTGTGCAATGTAACAGCAATATTTAGACTTATGGATGCCACCCGTTAGATAAAATACAGAACGGTTCTGTAATTCACTGAAATAATAAACGTTTTGTTTTCGAGATGATAGTTTCCGGATTTGATCATATTAATGACCAAAGGCTCATATTTCTGTGTGTTATTATGTTATAATTAAGTCTGATTTGATAGAGCAGTCTGACTGAGCAGCAGCAGGCCCGTAATCATTCATTCAAACAGCACTTTTGTGCGTTTTGCCAGCAGCTCTTCGCAAGCACAGCGCTGTTTATGACTTCAAGCCTACCAGCCTAATGGCTGGTGTAACCAATGTGAAATGGCTAGCTAGTTTAGCTGGGTGTGCGCTAATACTGTTTCAAACGTCACTCGCTTTTAGATTTGGAGTAGTTATTCCCCTTGCGCTGCAAGGAGCGATGGGTAACGATGCTTCGAGTGTGGCTGTTGTCGATGTTTTCCTGGTTCGAGCCCAGGTAGGTGCGAGGAGGGGGACAGAAGCTATACTGTTACACTGGCAATACTATACTATAAATACAAATGGTATAGAGAGAAATAGTCCTATAAATACTATATGAACTACAACCTAAAACCTCTTACCTTGGAATTTTGAAGTCTCATGTTAAAAGGAACCACCAACTTTCATATGTTCTGAGCAAGGAACTGAAACGTTAGCTTTTTTACATGGCACATATTTTACATGGCACACATTACTTTCTTCTCCAACACTTTGTTTTTGCATTATTTAAACCAAATTGAACATGTTTCATTATTTATTTAAGGCTAAATTGATTTTATAGATGTTTTATATTAAGTTAAAATAAGTGTTAATTCAGTATTCTTGTAATTGTCATTATTACAAATAAAGAAAATCGTCCGATTAATCGGTATCAGCTTTTTTGGTCCTCCAATAATCGGTATCGGCGTTGAAAAATCATGATCGGTCGACCTCTGCTCTCTACCCCTCTCTCTCTCTCTCTCTCTCTCTCTCTAGAGTACAGCTTAATGGTCTACTGCAGGGTGAGAATGACAGAACAGCAATTCCATAGTTCTAACCCACTGTCTTCCTCTCTGCTTACTGGTTATCTCTCCCTCTCTCTTCATCTAGCTTTCTCTCTTTATCTTTCTCTCTCTCTCTCACACGCACACACGCACACACACACACACACACACACACACACACACACACACACACACACACACACACACACACACACACACACACACTAGTCCCCTTCTATTGCCCTGGACACAGGCCTACTGTGGGGTTACCAAGCCCCAGTGTCTGGAGGAGACAGCAGACCTGACTGGAGCAACAGCAACATATGATCACACTGGGTCTTGGTGAATAGGTGGACACATCAGAGAAATACACAGTCTCTTCAGAGACGACTGGTCTCCTCTATAGGACTGACGCACAAAGGGAACACACACGTATGAAAATACACTCTGTGTTGCTTACATACACACTCATACTGTACTGGATTATACTAAACTAAACTGTACTATACTGTCCTGTACTATACTGTACTGTCCTGTACTATACTGCACTGTCCTGTACTATACTGTCCTGTACTATACTGTACTGTCCTGTACTATACTGTACTGTCCTGTACTATACTGTACTGTCCTGTACTATACTGTCCTGTACTATACTGTCCTGTACTATACTGTCCTGTACTATACTGTACTATACTGTACTGTCCTGTACTGTCCTGTACTATACTGTACTGTCCTGTACTATACTGTCCTGTACTATCCTGTACTGTACTGTACTGTCCTGTACTGTACTGTCCTGTACTATACTGTACTGTCCTGTACTATACTGTCCTGTACTATACTATACTGTCCTGTACTATACTGTACTGTCCTGTACTATACTGTACTGTCCTGTACTATACTATACTGTCCTGTACTATACTGTCCTGTACTATACTGTACTGTCCTGTACTATACTGTCCTGTACTATACTGTACCGTACTGTACTGTACTGTACTGTCCTATAGTTATGTTCTTCGATCCTCAGTGGAACCTAAAATGTATTTCCATTCAAAATCCTATTTTCCCTAACCTAACCTCTTACCCTAACCTTAAACCTAACCACAAACCTCTTACACTAACCCTAAACCTAACCACTAACCTCTTACCCTACCCCTAACCACTAACCTCTTACCCTAACCTTAAACCTAACCACTAACCTCTTACCCTAACCTTAAACCTAACCACTAACCTCTTACCCTAACCTTAAACCTAACCACTAACCTCTTACCCTAACCCTAAACCTAACTACTAACCTCTTACCCTAACCTTAAACCTAACCACTAACCTCTTACCCTAACCCTAAACCTAACCACTAACCTCTTACCCTAACCCTAAACCTAACCACTAACCTCTTACCCTAACCCTAACCACTAACCTCTTACCCTAACCCTAAACCTAACCACTAACCTCTTACCCTAACCCTTAACCTAACCACTAACCTCTTACCATAACCCTAATTATGACCCTAATCCTAAACTGGGCCTTTCATGTTCTCTCACCCTCTCCAGACCGGTCTGATGCACAATATAGAAAGTTGCAATAGGCCCGTGCAACCTAAGGTTTGATACCAGCAGAAACCCTCTTAAACCTAACCCCTAAACTTAAAATAGCATTCGTCGTCATGGGGATGTGGGAAATGTCCCCACGCCTCCTCATCTCATCTCTCTCTCCTCCCCCCCCTCCTCTCATCGCTCTCCTCCCCTCCTCATCTCATCTCTCTCTCCTCCCCCCCTCCTCTCATCTCTCTCTCCTCCCCTCCTCATCTCATCTCTCTCTCCTCCCCTCCCATCTCTCTCTCCTCTCCTCCTCATCTCTCTCTCCTCTCCTCCTCATCTCATCTCTCTCCTCCCCTCCTCATCTCATCTCTCTCCTCCCCTCCTCCTCTCATCTCTCTCTCCTCCCCTCCTCCTCTCATCTCTCTCTCCTCCCCTCCTCCTCTCATCTCTCTCTCCTCCCCTCCTCCTCTCACCTCTCTCTCCTCCTCTCATCTCTCTCCTCCCCTCCTCCTCTCATTTCTCCTCCCCTCCTCATCTCATCTCTCTCCTCCCCTCCTCATCTCATCTCTCTCTCCTCCCCTCCTCCTCTCATCTCTTTCTCCTCCCCTCCTCCTCTCATCTCTTTCTCCTCCCCTCCTCCTCTTGTCTCTCTCCTCCCCTCCTCCTCTCGTCTCTCTCCTCCCCTCCTCCTCTCGTCTCTCTCCTCCCCTCCTCCTCTCGTCTCTCTCCTCCCCTCCTCCTCTCATCTCTCTCCTCCCCTCCTCCTCTCATTTCGCCTCCCCTCCTCCTCTCATTTCGCCTCCCCTCCTCCTCTCATCTCTCTCCTCCCCTCCTCATCTCACCTCTCTCTCCTCCCCTCCTCCTCTCATCTCTTTCTCCTCCCCTCCTCCTCTCATCTCTTTCTCCTCCCCTCCTCCTCTCGTCTCTCTCCTCCCCTCCTCCTCTCGTCTCTCTCCTCCCCTCCTCCTCTCGTCTCTCTCCTCCCCTCCCCTCCTCATCTCATCTCTCTCCTCCCCTCCTCCTCTCATCTCTCTCTCCTCCCCTCCTCCTCTCATCTCTCTCCTCCCCTCCTCCTCTCATTTCTCCTCCCCTCCTCATCTCATCTCTCTCCTCCCCTCCTCATCTCATCTCTCTCTCCTCCCCTCCTCCTCATCTCTTTCTCCTCCCCTCCTCCTCTCGTCTCTCTCTTCCCCTCCTCCTCTCGTCTCTCTCCTCCCCTCCTCCTCTCGTCTCTCTCCTCCCCTCCTCCTCTCATCTCTCTCCTCCCCTCCTGTTGATGGGGAAAGCAGGGCTGTGCTGTTCTTTTCACCATCGATCCACCCTGACAGGCAGGATAGGATAGCACACACACACACACACACACACACACACACACACACACACACACACACACACAGGCAGAAGAGAGCAAACAGTGTTAATTGTTTCCCTCCTGCTCACAAAGCACCAGAGGAACATACACCACTCATCTCTGATTGGGTGATGGAACATGCACCACTCATCTCTGATTGGGTGATGGAAAATGCACCACTCATCTCTGATTGGGGGATGGAACATACACCACTCATCTCTGATTGGGGGATGGAACATACACCACTCATCTCTGATTGGGTGATGGAACATGCACCACTCATCTCTGATTGGGTGATGGAACATGCACCACTCATCTCTGATTGGGTGATGGTTGTGTTGCAGCACGTAACCAGATTATGTTGGTCAATGTGACGTGCCATTCTGACATTGTTTCCCTGTACCAGAAGAGGAATGGCACCTGCGTGTGTGCGTGCGTGTGTGTGTGTGTGTGTCCATGTGACAAACCATGTTTCTTTGCAACATTCTGAGCAGCAGTGGTCAATGTGAACAGAGGAACCAAACAGGTTGAAGCAGGTGATCACAGAAACCACACAGTGACTGAGTGCTATGCCACTGTGTAATCCACAGTGTTTAATCCACAGGCTTTGTTTTGAACGGGGTCTTCCTGCCTGCTAGGACAGAGCCCTCGCAGGACTACCCCCTACACCAGAGAGCAAAACAAAGCCTGCTGGGGTTTGTAAAGCTTGCTGACCTGGGGGTTTATTCAAAGGGCTTCAATGTTCAGAATGTTGTGTACTGGAGATAGAAATGCAGAGCTGGTACGGTTGTAAATAACGAGGCCAATATACAGTAACAGGAACTCAGGTCTGCTCTACTGAATGAAGATGCATCCCCTTGGAAGCTCAAATTAACCACAATCCACATCCATCTGCAGCCCTGAGTATTGAGTCCTGAGCCCTTGTTCCCTGAGCATTCAGCCCTTGGCCCCTGAGACCTTGGCCCCTGAGCATTGAGCCCTTGGCTCCTGAGCATTGTGCCCTTGGCCCCTGAGCATTGAGCCCTGTGCACTTAGCCCCTGAGTATTGAGCCCTTGGCACCTGAGCCCTTGGCCCCTGAGAATTGAGCCCTGAGCTTTTGGCCCTGAGCCCTTGGCCCCTGAGCCCATGGCCCCTGAGCATTTAGTCCTGAGCCCTTGGCCCCTAAGCATTGAGCCCTTGGCCCCTGAGCATTAAGCCATGAGCCCGTGGCCCCTGAGCATTGAGCCCTTGGCCCCTGAGCATTGAGCCCTTGGCCCCTGAGCATTTTTCCCTTGACCCCTGAGCCCTGAGGCCTTGGCCCCTGATTATCGAGCCCCTGAGCCCTGAGCATTGAGCCATGAGGCCTTGGCCCCTGAGCATTGAGCCCTTGGCCCCTGATTATTGAGCATTGAGCCCTGAGCATTGAGCCATGAGGCCTTGGCCCCTGATTATTGAGCCCCTGAGCATTACGCCCTGAGCATTGAGCCCTGAGCATTGAGCCCTGAGCATTGAGCCCTGAGCATTGAGCCCTGAGCATTAAGCCCTGAGCATTGAACCCTGAGCATTGAGCCCTGAGCAGGAGGAGCAGGGAAGGTTGGCATACCTTATGTAAGCAAACGGTGAATGAGGAAAATGTCTGGCCTGTGGAGTTATCCCTGTCAATCACACTCTGTCTGCCTCACTCACTATACCTGCACATAGACGTAGTGAGCAACGGAAGCTCACAGATCATTAGCATAAGTTAAACACACACACACACACACACACACTCACACTCACACACAGACACCATACCTGCACAGAAATACAATTAGCGGGTGTAGATCACAATGCCTGCACCTTTAACCCACCTGAGGGGGGGGGGGGGGGCTGCTGCTACAACATCCCTGCATTCCTGAAGGAGTTTGTCTCACGCTGTCAAGTTCTGGCCTCTCCCTCTATCTCTCTCTCCCTCTCTTTCCCTCTCTCTCTCATTCTGTCTCATTAATCAACATCACACGGTAACAGCCCTGCAGGCCTCTGTGGCGAAGCTCGACTGAACACATACCTCTCCACGCCACCACGCTCTTACATAAATAACACGAGCACAAAGAATGGCCAACGCCCTGGGAAATCAGGTGCCTGTGTGTACGTGTGTTCTTGTGTGCGTGTGTAGTGTGTACGTGTGTACTTGCGTGTGTGTGTAGTGTGTACGTGTGTACTTGCGTGTGTGTGTAGTGTGTACGTGTGTACTTGCGCGTGTGTGTAGTGTGTACGTGTGTACTTGCGTGTGTGTGTAGTGTGTACGTGTGTACTTGCATGTGTGTGTAGTGTGTACGTGCGTACTTTTGTGTGTTGTGTATGTAGTGTGTATGTGTGTACTTGCGTGTGTGTGTAGTGTGTACGTGTGTTCTTGCGTGCGTGTGATTAGTGTGTGTACGTGCGTACTTGCGTGTGTGTTTAGTGTGTACTGTGTACGTGTGTTCTTGCGTGCGTGTGTGTAGTGTGTACGTGTGTTCTTGCGTGTGTGTGTAGTGTGTACGTGTGTACTGCCTCTGTCAACCTCAACCGTTGACAGAGGCAGAAGTTTCTCACTCATTTCTGGGTTAATCTGTCAACATGTGGTCTGTCCATTACTGTCTGCATTGTTGGGATTGAACAGTGAGTGAAGTGTGTGGCTTTACTATCTTATTGAAGCTAATGTTATAATATGATTATGTCTACTCCAGTGTCCTGCCTGAGGCCATGCCCCACAGTTCTCTCTGTCAAGTTGGCTGAAGTCCATCAACATACTGTAGGCTTATCAGATCTCAAGAAAAGTCACTTTCCCTCTTTTGAGTTACTAGAGGCCAAATACCTCTGTGGTACCTGGCTATGGAAGGTATGCTGTCGTGATCTGAAGTGATCTATCCCTGAGGTGATCTATCCCTGAGGTGATCTATCCCTGAGGTGATCTATCCCTGAGGTGATCTATCCCTGAGGTGATCTGTCCCTGAGGTGATCTGTCCCTGAGGTGATCTGTCCCTGAGGTGAACTGAACTGTCCCTGAGGTGAACTGAACTGTCCCTGAGGTGAACTGAACTGTCCCTGAGGTGAACTGAACTGTCCCTGAGGTGAACTGAACTGTCCCTGAGGTGAACTGTCCCTGAGGTGAACTGTCCCTGAGGTGAACTTTCCCTGAGGTGAACTGTCCCTGAGGTGATCTGTCCCTGAGGTGAGCTGTCCCTGAGGTGAACTTTCCCTTTAAGTGTAGAATGCTTGTGTGTATTGAATCCAGTGTGCTGTCACTAGGGTAGTGACAGAGTGGTGCTGTACAGTGTTGTTGATTGTGTGGCCTGGCCTGGTAGTGACAGAGTGGGACTGTACAGTGTTGTTGATTGTGTGGCCTGGCCTGATAGTGACAGAGTGGTGCTGTACAGTGTTGTTGATTGTGTGGCCTGGCCTGATAGTGACAGAGTGGTGCTGTACAGTGTTGTTGATTGTGTGGCCTGGCCTGATAGTGACAGAGTGGTGCTGTACAGTGTTGTTGATTGTGTGGCCTGGCCTGATAGTGACAGAGTGGTGCTGTACAGTGTTGTTGATTGTGTGGCCTGGCCTGATAGTGACAGAGTGGTGCTGTGCAGTGTTGTTGATTGTGTGGCCTGGCCTGATAGTGACAGAGTGGTGCTGTACAGTGTTGTTGATTGTGTGGCCTGGCCTGGTAGTGACAGAGTGGTGCTGTACAGTGTTGTTGATTGTGTGGCCTGGTAGTGACAGAGTGGTGCTGTACAGTGTTGTTGATTGTGTGACCTGGCCTGATAGTGACAGAGTGGTGCTGTACAGTGTTGTTGATTGTGTGGCCTGGCCTGGTAGTGACAGAGTGGTGCTGTACAGTGTTGTTGATTGTGTGGCCTGGCCTGATAGTGACAGAGTGGTGCTGTACAGTGTTGTTGATTGTGTGGCCTGGCCTGATAGTGACAGAGTGGTGCTGTACAGTGTTGTTGATTGTGTGGCCTGGCCTGATAGTGACAGAGTGGTGCTGTACAGTGTTGTTGATTGTGTGGCCTGGCCTGATAGTGACAGAGTGGTGCTGTACAGTGTTGTTGATTGTGTGGCCTGGCCTGATAGTGGCAGAGTGGTGCTGTGCAGTGTTGTTGATTGTGTGGCCTGGCCTGATAGTGACAGAGTGGTGCTGTGCAGTGTTGTTGATTGTGTGGCCTGGCCTGATAGTGACAGAGTGGTGCTGTACAGTGTTGTTGATTGTGTAGAGGTGGCAGGGTAGCCTAGTGGTAAGAGGGTAGAGGTGGCAGGTAGCCTAGTGGTTAGAGTGTAGAGGTGGCAGGGTAGCCTAGTGGTTAGAGTGTGGGAGTGGCAGGTAGCCTAGTGGTTAGAGTGTAGAGGTGGCAGGGTAGCCTAGTGGTTAGAGTGTAGAGGTGGCAGGGTAGCCTAGTGGTTAGAGTGTAGAGGTGGCAGGGTAGCCTGGTGGTTAGAGTGTAGAGGCAGCAGAGTAGCCTGGTGGTTAGAGTGTAGAGGCGGCAGCGTAGCCTAGTGGTTAGAGTGTAGAGGCGGCAGGGTAGCCTAGTGGTTAGAGTGTAGAGGCGGCAGGGTAGCCTAGTGGTTAGAGTGTAGAGATGGCAGGGTAGCCTAGTGGTTAGAGTGTAGAGGTGGTAGGGTAGCCTAGTGGTTAGAGTGTAGAGGTGGCAGGGTAGCCTAGTGGTTAGAGTGTAGAGGTGGCAGGGTAGCCTAGTGGTTAGAGTGTAGAGGTGGCAGGGTAGCCTAGTGGTTAGAGTGTAGGGGCGGCAGGGTAGCCTAGTGGTTAGAGTGTAGAGGTGGCAGGGTAGCCTAGTGGTTAGAGTGTAGAGGTGGCAGGGTAGCCTAGTGGTTAGAGTGTAGGGGCGGCAGGGTAGCCTAGTGGTTAGAGTGTAGGGGCGGCAGGGTAGCCTAGTGGTTAGAGTGTAGGGGCGGCAGGGTAGCCTAGTGGTTAGAGTGTAGGGGCGGCAGGGTAGCCTAGTGGTTAGAGTGTAGGGGCGGCAGGGTAGCCTAGTGGTTAGAGTGTAGGGGCGGCAGGGTAGCCTAGTGGTTAGAGTGTAGGGGCGGCAGGGTAGCCTAGTGGTTAGAGTGTAGGGGCGGCAGGGTAGCCTAGTGGTTAGAGTGTAGGGGCGGCAGGGTAGCCTAGTGGTTAGAGTGTAGGGGTGGCAGGGTAGCCTAGTGGTTAGAGTGTAGGGGTGGCAGGGTAGCCTAGTGGTTAGAGTGTAGGGGTGGCAGGGTAGCCTAGTGGTTAGAGTGTAGGGGTGGCAGGGTAGCCTAGTGGTTAGAGTGTAGAGGAGGCAGGGTAGCCTAGTGGTTAGAGTGTAGAGGTGGCAGGGTAGCCTAGTGGTTAGAGTGTAGAGGTGGCAGGGTAGCCTAGTGGTTAGAGTGTAGAGGTGGCAGGGTAGCCTAGTGGTTAGAGTGTAGAGGTGGCAGGGTAGCCTAGTGGTTAGAGTGTAGAGGTGGCAGGGTAGCCTAGTGGTTAGAGTGTAGAGGCGGCAGGGTAGCCTAGTGGTTAGAGTGTAGAGGCGGCAGGGTAGCCTAGTGGTTAGAGTGTAGAGGTGGCAGGGTAGCCTAGTGGTTAGAGTGTAGAGGCTGCAGGGTAGCCTAGTGGTTAGAGTGTAGGGGTGGCAGGGTAGCCTAGTGGTTAGAGTGTAGAGCTGGCAAGGTAGCCTAGTGGTTAGAGCGTTGGACTAGTAACCAGCAGGTAGCCTAGTGGTTAGAGTGTAGAGGCTGCAGGGTAGCCTAGTGGTTAGAGTGTAGGGGTGGCAGGGTAGCCTAGTGGTTAGAGTGCAGAGGTGGCAGGGTAGCCTAGTGGTTAGAGTGTAGAGGCGGCAGGGTAGCCTAGTGGTTAGAGCGTTGGACTAGTAACCAGCAGGTAGCCTAGTGGTTAGAGTGTAGAGGTGGCAGGGTAGCCTAGTGGTTAGAGTGTAGAGGTGGCAGGGTAGCCTAGTGGTTAGAGTGTAGAGGCGGCAGGGTAGCCTAGTGGTTAGAGCGTTGGACTAGTAACCAGCAGGTAGCCTAGTGGTTAGAGTGTAGAGGTGGCAGGGTAGCCTAGTGGTTAGAGTGTAGAGGTGGCAGGGTAGCCTAGTGGTTAGAGTGTTGGACTAGTAACCGGAAGGTTGCAAGTTCAATCCCCCGAGCTGACAAGGTACAAATCTGTCGTTCTGCACCTGAACAGGCAGTTAAACCCACTGGCCGTCATTGAAAATAAGAATTTGTTCTTAACTGACTTGCCTGGTTAAATAAAGGTAAAAAAATAAAATAAATATTCTAGGTTTGAAGAAACGAGGAAGCAGGGCACTTCTGCATGAAATCAACGCTGGGTATAAAACAAGTATAAGAAATGTACAGTATGTTATCGCGGCAATAAGCGTTTGAATTGTTGATGTTGGTCTGTCCCATTGTGTTCAAAGCAGCCCGAAGAGTTTGATTAATTTGAAACTTTCTTTCCTCGACTTTATAGGCTAGTAACAGGATGTATGAAACAATGTATACGGGCTGTATACAGATCTGCTTTACAAGACACTGTCTCTCTGGCCTTCTCTCTCTGTGTGTGAACTGTGAGTGAGATCCCGCTGACTCTTTGAAAGCTGTGTATTGATTGATAAGGCAGGGGTTAGTCCTGTTGGTATTGACTATAACTGTTGCCATAGCTAGCTCCAGGTGGAGGGCTAGGGGTTAGTCCTGTTGGCATTGACTGTAACTGTTACCGTAGCTAGCTCCAGGTGGAGGGCTAGGGGTTAGTCCTGTTGGTATTGACTGTAACTGTTGCCATAGCTAGCTCCAGGTGGAGGGCTAGGGGTTAGTCCTGTTGGCATTGACTGTAACTGTTACCGTAGCTAGCTCCAGGTGGAGGGCTAGGGGTTAGTCCTGTTGGTATTGACTATAACTGTTGCCATAGCTAGCTCCAGGTGGAGGGCTAGGGGTTAGTCCTGTTGGTATTGACTGTAACTGTTGCCATAGCTAGCACCAGGTGGAGGGCTAGGGGTTAGTCCTGTTGGTATTGACTGTAACTGTTGCCATAGCTAGCTCCAGGTGGAGGGCTAGGGGTTAGTCCTGTTGGTATTGACTGTAACTGTTACCGTAGCTAGCTCCAGGTGGAGGGCTAGGGGTTAGTCCTGTTGGTATTGACTGTAACTGTTGCCATAGCTAGCTCCAGGTGGAGGGCTAGGGGTTAGTCCTGTTGGTATTGACTGTAACTGTTGCCATAGCTAGCTCCAGGTGGAGGGCTAGGGGTTAGTCCTGTTGGTATTGACTGTAACTGTTGCCATAGCTAGCTCCAGGTGGAGGGCTAGGGGTTAGTCCTGTTGGTATTGACTGTAACTGTTGCCATAGCTAGCACCCACCCTGACCTAACCAAAACAATAAAGAAAACGAAGAAGGCTCAGGTCAGGGCGTGACAGCTCTCTTTTGGGGAGGGTGACAGAGAGGCTTCTAGTGAGTCACTGGCCTATAGCAGGAGGACTGCGATCACACCGGGGAATCCGAGGCATGGCCCGGCCCACTGATGGCACACACATAAACACACACACAGACAGACAGACAGACAGACAGACAGACAGACAGACAGACAGACAGACAGACAGACAGACAGACACCACTCGTTTGCTATTAAATGTATATGTTCGTTGTCACGAGGAAATGTCTATTGGATACATTCATTTGTGAATAATGTATTGAACTTGATGCAGCTAAAGAAAGCATTATTTCTCATCATGAATAAATACTATCGGCATCTTTAAATGCTTCCTGTCAAAACATCCAAGAGGATTATAATGTGGTCTTCCTGGACTACAGTCAGGTTCCTCCACTGAAACCCTCTGCTAGCTTGAACCACAAAATGGCTGCTCAATGTTGGACTCCAGGTGAGTGTAAATGTCTGCTCAATGTTGGACTCCAGGTGAGTGTAAATGGCTGCTCCTTGTTGGACTCCAGGTGAGCGTGAATGTCTGCTCATTGTTAGACTCCAGGTGAGTGTAAATGGCTGCTCCTTGTTGGACTCCAGGTGAGTGTAAATGTCTGCTCATTGTTGGACTCCTGGTGAGTGTAAATGTCTGCTCATTGTTGGACTCCTGGTGAGTGTAAATGGCTGCTCATTGTTGGACTCCTGGTGAGTGTAAATGGCTGCTCATTGTTGGACTCCAGGTGAGTGTAAATGGCTGCTCATTGTTGGACTCCAGGTGAGTGTAAATGTCTGCTCATTGTTGGACTCCTGGTGAGCGTGAATGTCTGCTCATTGTTGGACTCCTGGTGAGTGTAAATGGACGTGTGTTGTCCTCCAGGTGAGTGTGAATGTCTGCTCATTGTTGGACTCCTGGTGAGTGTGAATGTCTGCTCATTGTTGGACTCCTGGTGAGCGTGAATGTCTGCTCATTGTTGGACTCCTGGTGAGCGTGAATGTCTGCTCATTGTTGGACTCCTGGTGAGTGTAAATGTCTGCTCATTGTTGGACTCCTGGTGAGTGTAAATGTCTGCTCATTGTTGGACTCCTGGTGAGTGTGAATGTCTGCTCATTGTTGGACTCCTGGTGAGCGTGAATGTCTGCTCATTGTTGGACTCCTGGTGAGTGTAAATGGACGTGTGTTGTCCTCCAGGTGAGTGTGAATGTCTGCTCATTGTTGGACTCCTGGTGAGTGTAAATGGCTGCTCATTGTTGGACTCCAGGTGAGTGTGAATGTCTGCTCGTTGTTGGACTCCTGGTGAGTGTAAATGGACGTGTGTTGTCCTCCAGGTGAGTGTAAATGGGTGTGTGTTGGCCTCCAGGTGAGTGTAAATGGGTGTGTGTTGGCCTCCAGGTGAGTGTGAATGGTGTTGGAACCAGAAAGAAGGAGGGTTCTTGGTTCGCCTGCCTTCTTCCTCTGCGTCCGGACTTTAGACTTTCAAATTGAGCCCCTCAATAGAAACAGGCCCGTGTCAGCTGTCTGCAGATCAGTAGAAACAGGCCTGTGTCAGCTGTCTACAGATCAGTAGAAACAGGCCCGTGTCAGCTGTCTACAGATCAGTAGAAACAGGCCCGTGTCAGCTGTCTACAGATCAGTAGAAACAGGCCCGTGTCAGCTGTCTGCAGATCAGTAGAAACAGGCCCGTGTCAGCTGTCTACAGATCAGTAGAAACAGGCCCGTGTCAGCTGTCTACAGATCAGTAGAAACAGGCCCGTGTCAGCTGTCTACAGATCAGTAGAAACAGGCCTGTGTCAGCTGTCTACAGATCAGTAGAAACAGGCCCGTGTCAGCTGTCTGCAGATCAGTAGAAACAGGCCTGTGTCAGCTGTCTACAGATCAGTATAAACAGGCCCGTGTCAGCTGTCTACAGATCAGTAGAAACAGGCCCGTGTCAGCTGTCTACAGATCAGTAGAAACAAGCCTGTGTCAGCTGTCTACAGATCAGTAGAAACAAGCCCGTGTCAGTTGTCTACAGATCAGTAGAAACAAGCCTGTGTCAGCTGTCTACAGATCAGTATAAACAATCCCGTGTCAGCTGTCTACAGATCAGTAGAAACAAGCCTGTGTCAGCTGTCTACAGATCAGTAGAAACAAGCCCGTGTCAGCTGTCTGCAGATCAGTAGAAACAGGCCCGTGTCAGCTGTCTACAGATCAGTAGAAACAAGCCTGTGTCAGCTGTCTACAGATCAGTAGAAACAGGCCCGTGTCAGCTGTCTACAGATCAGTAGAAACAAGCCAGTGTCAGCTGTCTACAGATCAGTGGAAACAAGCCCGTGTCAGCTGTCTGCAGATCAGTAGAAACAGTCCCGTGTCAGCTGTCTGCAGATCAGTAGAAACAGGCACGTGTCAGCTGTCTACAGATCAGTAGAAACAGGCCCGTGTCAGCTGTCTGCAGATCAGTAGAAACAGGCCCGTGTCAGCTGTCTGCAGATCAGTAGAAACAGGCCCGTGTCAGCTGTCTACAGATAAGTAGAAACAGCCCGTGTCAGCTGTCTGCACACACACACACACACACACACACACACACACACACACAGTTGGCTCGGGCAGAGACCAGTCCTGTTGAAGTGAAAGTGGAAAGTGAATGAGTGCTGTTTTCAAACATTCAAAGACCACTGGGTGCCAGCCAGAGTGTGAGTCACTGCACACACACATTCATACAGCCAGTCTCACACACACACACACACACACACACGCACACACACACACACACACTCACACACACACACACACACACACACACACACACACACACACACACACACACACATACAGAGAGAGAGCGATACGGTACAGTTAGTTAGATTAAAAGCACAGATGCAGAAAGTGACATCACCTCTCGTAGAAAGTGACATGATGACATCAGAGGTCAGAGTTCCTCTCGGCTGTCTTCTATCCACTCAGTAGAGAACATGATGTCTTGTCTGGAAGGTTTGGGATTTATTTAAACATTTACAGTAATTAATTAAAGGTTTATTAAAAGTTATATTTCAGGTTTTGAACTGATCGTGGGTTGCTGCTCAGGTAAACCTGATATAAAATATGCACAAAAGATAAAGGAGTTATTTATATTTTATATGAACTAATAATCACCAATATAAAAACTAGACAGTCAGGGAGAATCGAAAATTCCATAAATGTCATCGGGCCTATTCATTTTGTTATAATGTCTGAGTCACTCAGATAGCATAAGATCAAGGCATAAGCCATGGCAAAATGTGTATAGTTCTAGGAAATTAGATTTAAAACTGCAAATATTCTCTCAGCCCCAATGGCGAAATGTGTAGAATTGCAGGAAATTAGCTTTAAAACAGCTAAACTGTCTCTGCGACCAAGAGGAGGGCCTCTGAAGCTGGCCCTGGCATTGCGCTGTGCCCAGGGTGACTGTGCGGGAAGGTGATAGGAAAACCCACACACCAGTTAGGACACAGTGCACACTAAATAGTGCACCTGCAGTATCTACCATGTCTGCCAACACGTAGGAGTGCCACTTCAAAAAATCCAAGTCCATAGATTATGATTGGCATCAGGCTTGGCCCGTTGTCTGCTATTGTGGCTGTTTTGAAATAACTTTAAAAACATTTCTTTATCTTTATTTTTTTTTCTCGCTTTTGAAGATTTTAGTTGTGAATCTCACGGGCTGTTTTATTTTGTCCTCCTTAAATGACATTTTGCCTTTTAAGACGGTTGAATGTCAGCTTTGTTGATCGTCGTTTCATATTTCTCTATGACTCACCTGTGTGAGCTCTCAGCTACTGTCTGTTTACACACTATAGTGATCTGTTGTAGCAGGTTAGAGAGAATTAACCTCATGTCAGCCAGAGAGCACACACACACACACACACACACACAATGTTTTCCGAGTGGCCACACCAACGGATTTATGTTAGAATCCAGAAACTACAGCAACACCATTTGTGTTGTTTTCTTTGAGAGAAACTCCACTGGTTTCAATTAAAGGTCAGTTTAAATGCCATGATTGTGAAAGAAGCCAAGCTAGACAGCTGCAATGAATATTGGTCCACAAGCTGGAGTTATATTTGGTCTCATCGGTGTCATCATTAGAGTTATATTGGGTCTCATCGGCCTCATCATTAGAGTTATATTGGGTCTCATCATTAGAGTTATATTGGGTCTCATCGGCCTCATCATTAGAGTTATATTGGGTCTCATCATTAGAGTTATATTTGGTCTCATCGGTCTCATCATTAGAGTTATATTGGGTCTCATCATTAGAGTTATATTTGGTCTCATCTGCCTCATCATTAGAGTTATATTGGGTCTCATCTGCCTCATCATTAGAGTTATATTGGGTCTCATCATTAGAGTTATATTGGGTCTCATCATTAGAGTTATATTGGGTCTCATCATTGGATACTTCCATTGAAGTAATGTTGGTGGGTGTGGCATGGCTTATTCTCCCCTCACAGGGCATGAGGCTGGTTTTACTAGAAACTGGGGACTGTTTTAACCACTCTGACTTTCTGGTGTTAGCCTGTTAGCCAAGGCCTTTCTGGTGTTAGCCAAGGCCTTTCTGGTGTTATCCTGTTAGCCAAGGCCTTTATGGTGTTAGCCAAGGCCTTTCTGGTGTTAGCCAAGGCCTTTCTGGTGTTAGCCTGTTAGCCAAGGCCTTTATGGTGTTAGCCAAGGCCTTTCTGGTGTTAGCCTGTTAGCCAAGGCCTTTCTGGTGTTAGCCTGTTAGCCAAGGCCTTTCTGGTGTTAGCCTGTTAGCCAAGGCCTTTATGGTGTTAGCCTGTTAGCCAAGGCCTTTCTGGTGTTAGCCAAGGCCTTTCTAGCCTGTTAGCCAAGGCCTTTCTGGTGTTAGCCAAGGCCTTTCTGGTGTTAGCCAAGGCCTGACATGCTGACCAGACCGGACACGTTGCAAAATACATTTAGAAATACTATTATTCATTTATTGTATCCAAACTGCTCCCGAGCGCCAACGAGCGTCTGCGACGCCTAAAATAGAAGTCATTCCTATTTCTGACGCAGATCACGCTGAAAGTCCTGCCTCTCCCATCTCCTCATTGGTTTATAGAAACAGGTACCCACGTGCCATCTCCTCATTGGTTATACCCACGTGGGTGATTGAAAGACAAACTGTTTTGCCGGTAGTTGTGGTAATACTATGAAAGTTTAGATGCGATCATCATATAAGTTCAAAGATGAAAAGGCCTGGAAGGAGGAGAGATGACTAGAAACGATTCTGTTGGCCGTTTTATGTGTGGATTAATTGTCGGTGTAGAGGACCTTGTGCATTTCAGGTTAAATAACAACTCAATGTTTATATCCCAGGACAAATTAGCTAGCAACAGCAAGCTAGCTAAATAGGACAAATTAGCTAGCAGGTGCAAGCTAACTAGCTAAATTGCCATACATGTTTAATGCTTTTCGACCTGTCCCCAAATTAATATCATTGGTTCAAAATTTGTTTTGATATTTTAACCTGCATGTGGTGATCGCGTTTGGTGTAGGGTGACAAAATACATTTATGCATGATGGCTCACGCGCACAGCCGGTTTGGGTTTAGTGTGAGAGAGGTACACCCTCTCCACTGGAGACCGTGTGTACTACTACAACTTACAGGAACCTGAGAGAGGTACACCCTCTCCACTGGAGACTATACTACTGCAGCTTACAGGAACCTGAGAGAGGTACACCCTCTCCACTAGAGACTATACTACTGCAACTTACAGGAACCTGAGAGAGGTACACCCTCTCCACTGGAGACAGTGTGTATACATACTCCTGCAACTTACAGGAACCTGAGAGAGGTACACCCTCTCCACTAGAGACTATACTACTGCAACTTACAGGAACCTGAGAGAGGTACACCCTCTCCACTAGAGACCGTGTGTACTACTGCAACTTACAGGAACCTGAGAGAGGTACACCCTCTCCACTAGAGACCGTGTGTACTACTGCAGCTTACAGGAACCTGAGAGAGGTACACCCTCTCCACTAGAGACCGTGTGTACTACTGCAGCTTACAGGAACCTGAGAGAGGTACACCCTCTCCACTGGAGACAGTGTGTACTACTGCAACTTACAGGAACCTGAGAGAGGTACACCCTCTCCACTAGAGACCGTGTGTACTATTGCAACTTACAGGAACCTGAGAGAGGTACACCCTCTCCACTGGAGACAGTGTGTGTACTCCTGCAACTTACAGGAACCTGAGAGAGGTACACCCTCTCCACTGGAGACAGTGTGTACTACTGCAACTTACAGGAACCTGAGAGAGGTACACCCTCTCCACTGGAGACAGTGTGTACTCCTGCAACTTACAGGAACCTGAGAGAGGTACACCCTCTCCACTGGAGACAGTGTGTACTACTGCAACTTACAGGAACCTGAGAGAGGTACACCCTCTCCACTGGAGACAGTGTGTACTACTGCAACTTACAGGAACCTGAGAGAGGTACACCCTCTCCACTGGAGACAGTGTGTACTACTGCAACTTACAGGAACCTGAGAGAGGTACACCCTCTCCACTGGAGACCGTGTGTACTACTGCAACTTACAGGAACCTGAGAGAGGTACACCCTCTCCACTAGAGACTATACTACTGCAACTTACAGGAACCTGAGAGAGGTACACCCTCTCCACTGGAGACAGTGTGTGTACTCCTGCAACTTACAGGAACCTGAGAGAGGTACACCCTCTCCACTGGAGACCGTGTGTACTCCTGTAACTTACAGGAACCTCCCATAGACTGTTTGAGTCTTACACTCTGTATTGTGAATGTTTCAGTTGATTTGCTCCAGAGGGAAATCTAGTTTGCAGTAAATACAATACAAAACATTTACAGCAGTGGAGGCTGGTGGGAGGAGCTGTAGGAGGAGGGGCTCATTGTAATGTCTGGGATGGCATCAATAGAACGGTATCAGACATATGAAACCACATGCTTGACTCCGTTCCATTGATTCCATTCCAGACATTACAATGAGCTTCTCCCTCCAGCCTCCTCTGATTTACAGACCGTGTAAAACCAGTCTCAATACTATACATTTTGTCATTGACTCAACAGTGTAACCATGGCTGGGCTATCAAACGAGAAGTACCTGAAAAGCAGTGGAGGCTGCTGAGGGGAGGACGGCTCATAATAATGTCTGGAACGGAGCAAATGGAATGGAATCAAACACATGGAAAACGTGTTGGATGTATTTGGTACCATTCCACCTGTTCTGCTCCAGTCATTACCACGAGTACGTTCTCCCCAATTAAGGTGCCACCAACCTACTGTGTTGAAAAGGCTAAAAGTCAGGCGTTGTTTCCCTTGTTCCTCAGTGCCCATATAGTCACCTACCAGACTGTCCAGCAGATGGCGCTCCTGGCGTGTTATGGTGTTATACACTGGACAAAACATTAAGAACACCTGCTCTTTCCATGACATAGACTGACCAGGTGAAAGCTACAATCCCTTATTTATGTCACCTGTTAAATTCACTTCAATCAGTGTAGATGAAGGGGAGGAGACATTTTTAAGAAGGATTTTTAAGCCTTGAAACAATTGAGACATGGATTGTGTACGTGTGCCATTCAGAGGGTGAATGAGGACAAAGACAAAATATTTAAGTACCTTTGAATGGGAAATGGTAGTAGGTGCCAGGCGCACCGTTTTGAGTGTATCAAGAACTGCAACGCTGCTGGGTTTTTCACACTGAACAGTTTCCTGTGTGTATCATGAAGGGTCCACCACCCAAAGGACATCCAGTCAACTTGACACAACTGTGGGAAGCATCGAAGTCAACATGGACCAGCATCCCTGTGGAACAGGGATTTGGAGTCCATGCCCTGAATGAATTGAGGATGTTCTGAGGGCAAAAGTACACTCAGTATATATATACACAGCTCTGTGAAAAGAGAAAGAGAGAGAAAGAGAGAGGGAGGACTCCTGTAGTACACTGGCTGGGGACTTAGGAAACTCTTTGTTTACGTACACAATGTAAAAGTGTGTACAGAGGGAAAGATGCAGAGAGGGAAGAAGTTAGATTTCAAGATTTCAAAGAGAGGGAGGAAGTTAGAATTCAAGATTTCAAAGAGAGGGAAGCAGGGAGGGAGAGAGAGAGAGAGAGGGAAGCAGGGAGGGAGAGAGGGAAGCAGGGAGGGAGAGAGAGAGAGAGGGAAGCAGGGAGGGAGAGAGAGAGAGAGGGAAGCAGGGAGGGAGAGAGAGAGAGAGGGAAGCAGGGAGGGAGAGAGAGAGAGAGGGAAGCAGGGAGAGAGAGAGAGAGAGAGGGAAGCAGGGAGGGAGTGAGAGAGAGAGGGAAGCAGGGAGAGAGAGAGAGAGAGAGGGAAGGAGGGAGGGAGAGAGAGAGAGAGGGAAGGAGGGAGGGAGGGAGAGAGAGAGAGAGAGAGAGAGGGAGGGAGAGAGAGAGAGAGAGAGAGAGAGAGAGAGGGAGGAAGAGAGAAAGGGAAGGAGGGAGGGAGGGAGGGAGGGAGAGCGAGGGAGAGAGAGAGAGAGGGAAAGAGGGAGAGAGAGGGAAGGAGAGAGAGAGAGAGAGGAAAGGAGGGAGGGAGGGAGAGAGAGAGAGAAGGAGGGAGAGAGAGAGAGGGAGGGAGGGAGAGCGAGAGAGAGGGAAGGAGGAGGGGGGTTTTGCTGAAACATGTGCTACTCTGCTCTGCTCAGCACTAACCCCAATCCATTTCTCTGATACACCATTGGCACATGCTATCCTAATCTTCTTGATTGAGGAAACCAGGGGGAGGAGGGGACAGTGTAAAAAGAGAAGAATGGGGGAGAGATTAGAGAGAGAGACAGAGGACGTTAAGGCTCAGCCTGAACCTGTCATTAGTCCTCCAACGTCGGTGAAAGATGACACCATTTGACTTGGCAGATTCTCGCATTGGTCACATGACCCTATAGCCGTGTCTATGTCGCTGGCCTATCATCAACCAGCCTTTCCCCTGCGTGTCTGTCTGTCTGTCTGTCTGTCTTTGTAGTTTACCCTAGAGCTACAGCACCATATAACCTAGCACAGAATGGGCTGTTTTCTCGTTCGGAACATCCGTGGATGTCCTCAGATTATTGTCACTCTGGGCCTAGCAGAGAGGCTGACCCCTGGTGGCCCAGAAGGACATTACATTACAGACAGTGTGTTAGATAGAGACAGATGGAACCTCTGGTGGCCCAGAAGGACATTACATTACAGACAGTGTGTTAGATAGAGACAGATGTGGCCCAGAAGGACATTACATTACAGACAGTGTGCTAGACAGAGACAGATGTGGCCCAGAAGGACATTACATTACAGACAGTGTGTTAGACCGAGACAGATGTGGCCCAGAAGGACATTACATTACAGACAGTGTGTTAGACAGAGACAGATGTGGCCCAGAAGGACATTACATTACAGACAGTGTGTTAGACAGAGACAGATGTGGCCCAGAAGGACATTACATTACAGACAGTGTGTTAGATAGAGACAGATGTAGCTCAGAAGGACATTACATTTCAGACAGTGTGTTAGATAGAGACAGATGGAACCTCTGGTGGCCCAGAAGGACATTACATTACAGACAGTGTGTTAGACAGAGACAGATGTGGCCCAGAAGGACATTACATTACAGACAGTGTGTTAGACAGAGACAGATGTGGCCCAGAAGGACATTACATTACAGACAGTGTGTTAGACAGAGACAGATGTGGCCCAGAAGGACATTACATTACAGACAGTGTGTTAGATAGAGACAGATGGAACCTCTGGTGGCCCAGAAGGACATTACATTACAGACAGTGTGTTAGACAGAGACAGATGTGGCCCAGAAGGACATTACATTACAGACAGTGTGTTAGATAGAGACAGATGTGGCCCAGAAGGACATTACATTACAGACAGTGTGTTAGATAGAGACAGATGTGGCCCAGAAGGACATTACATTACAGACAGTGTGTTAGACAGAGACAGATGTGGCCCAGAAGGACATTACATTACAGACAGTGTGTTAGATAGAGACAGATGGAACCTCTGGTGGCCCAGAAGGACATTACATTACAGACAGTGTGTTAGACAGAGACAGATGTGGCCCAGAAGGACATTACATTACAGACAGTGTGTTAGATAGAGACAGATGTAGCTCAGAAGGACATTACATTTCAGACAGTGTGTTAGATAGAGACAGATGGAACCTCTGGTGGCCCAGAAGGACATTACATTACAGACAGTGTGTTAGATAGAGACAGATGTGGCCCAGAAGGACATTACATTACAGACAGTGTGTTAGACAGAGACAGATGGAACCTCTGGTGACTTGCCTGCTGGCTCTGTGTGAGATGCTGGTCGGGAGATGTCATGAATGATGCTAAATATACTATTTGAGTTGTTGGGAAAGTGTAACATACACTGATGTTTACAGCTCTACATCATAAACTATTGTGTTATATATTATGTATGTTTTGACATTTATGAATATCATTCAAATGTTTCATCCATGCAAAACTGTCCTTCCTGCCATATCTAACCACACACCTCTGCTTGTCCCTGTCTCTGTGTCGTCGTCGTCCCCCTCTACACACACCTCCCTCCAGAACCATGGAGGAGCTGGACCTGAGTCTGAGTAATGCTCTGACAGACAGCGTCCCCCGGGAGGGTCCAGAGGGCCTGGTGGGGAGAGACTTCGTGGCCCAGCTGGAGTCCGAGGCCTTTGTTGACCAGGTGGGCGAGACGGTGGGCAAGACAGACTACATCCTCCTGATGGACAATGATGGGACCAGGGCAGGTGAGCTGGCCGGAGGGCAAGGGGTTGGGGGTAGAGGGGATGGGGAGGGGGCATGAGGGAGGTCATTGAGGTCAGTCACTATTACACTGATTGGTTTGGTTGGTTGATTGATTGATGACAATGGGACATTTGAATGAGATCCTGCCATGCTAATCAACTACTATTTTTTCATGTTGTCTGTCTGTAATTGTGTAATGACTTGGTGCTGCCTATCTTGGCCAGGGCGCTCTTGAAAAATAGATTTCAAATCTCAATGAGCCCTTCCTGGTTAAATAAAGGTTAAATAAATAGAACTATAGAAGCTAATTAGCCTACAGTGAATAACTTAGAATTTATGCTCCTACGGGCTTCCAAGTGCACATCTTTCCTAGCCAGGGGACAGTGCTCAGTGAAGGAGGGGTGGCTGAGGTCATGGTGTATTGAGGTGTAAGACTTTCCTCTCAGAATAATGCTCCCCTCTCAGGGTAATGCTCCCCTCTCAGGGTAATGCTCTCCTCTCAGGGTAATGCTCTCCTCTCAAGAGTAATGCTCCCCTCTCAGGGTAATGCTCTCCTCTCAGGGTAATGCTCCCCTCTCAGGGTAATGCTCTCCTCTCAGGGTAATGCTCCCCTCTCAGGGTAATGCTCTCCTCTCAGGGTAATGCTCTCCTCTCAGGGTAATTCTCTCCTCTCAGGGTAATTCTCTCCTCTCAGGGTAATGCTCTCCTCTCAGGGTAATGCTCTCCTCTCAGGGTAATGCTCTCCTCTCAGGGTAATGCTCTCCTCTCAGGGTAATGCTCTCCTCTCAAGAGTAATGCTCCCCTCTCAGGGTAATGCTCTCCTCTCAGGGTAATGCTCCCCTCTCAGGGTAATGCTCTCCTCTCAGGGTAATGCTCTCCTCTCAGGGTAATGCTCTCCTCTCAGAGTAATGCTCTCCTCTCAGGGTAATGCTCTCATCTGAGTAATGCTCTCCTCTCAGAGTAATGCTCTCCTCTCAGGGTAATGCTCTCCTCTCAGGGTAATGCTCCGCTCTCAGGGTAATGCTCTCCTCTCAGGGTAATGCTCTCCTCTCAGGGTAATGCTCTCCTCTCAGAGTAATGCTCTCCTCTCAGGGTAATGCTCTCCTCTCAGGGTAATGCTCTCCTCTCAGGGTAATTCTCTCCTCTCAGGATGTGTGTGTGTAATGTTACGTAACCTTACGTAAGCATCTCCAGATAAGTGACTGATAATGCCATACAGCAGGACAAGGCCTGCCGTTTTGGATCTGACAGTGTGTCAGTCCAGCGGCTGTGGCCTGATTTTATTGGAGTGTGTTTGTGTTTGTGTTTGTGTGTGTCCAGCAGACTGTGGCCTGATTTTAGTGGAGTGTGTTTGTGTTTGTGTTTGTGTGTGTCCAGCAGACTGTGCCTCAGCTTTAGGCCATGTCTATTGTCCCGACAATCTGTCCAGAGTTGCAGACTGTGTGTGTGCAGTTTTCCATGATGGTCAACTTCAGAAGTGCTGTGGGCAGTAATCATGCCATGTGTGTTAGTTCCTAGCTGACACCGGCCAGCAGCCTCCCACCCTGCATCCCACTGCTGGCTTTACCTCTGAAGCTAAGCAGGGTTTTTATTTGATTTATTTCACCTTTATTTAACCAGGTAGGCTAGTTGAGAAGAAGTTCTCATTTGCAACTGCGACCTGGCCAAGATAAAGCAAAGCAGTTCGACACATACATACAACGACACAGAGTTACACATGGAATAAACAAACATACAGTCAATAATACAGTAGAACAAAAGAACACAGTCTATATACAGTGAGTGCAAATGAGGTAAGTTAAGGAAATAAATAGGCCATGGTGGCGAGGTAATTACAATATAGCAATTAAACACTGGAATGGTAGATCGGCAGAAGATGAATGTGCAGGTAGAGATACTGGGGTGCAAAGGAGCAAAATAAATAAATAAATATATACCAGTATGGGGATGAGGTAGGTAGATAGATGGGCTGTTTACAGATGGGCTGTTTACAGATGGGCTATGTACAGGTCGGTCCTGGTCGCTCCCTAGATGGGAGACCAGATGCTGTTGGAAGTGGTGTTGGAAGGCCAGTAGGAGGCACTCTTTCCTCTGGTCTAAAGAAATATCCCAGGGCAGTGATTGGGGACATTGCCCTGTGTAGGGTGCTGTCTTTCAGATGGGACATTAGACAGGTCTCCTGACTCTCTGTGGTCACTAAAGATCCCATGGCACTCATTGTAAAAGTAGGGGTGTTAACCCCGGTGTCCTGGCTAAATTGCCAATCTGGCCCTCAAACCATCACGGTCACCTAATCATCCCCAGTTTCAATTGTCTCATTCGTCCCTCTCCCCTGTAACTATTCCCCAGGTTGTTGCTGTAAATGACAATGTTTTTTCAGTCAGTTTACCTGGTATATAAACATACTGACACGCCTTGTTGGGTGTATGTGTGTGTCCAAGTAGAAAGCTAATAGGTAGTTGGGTCTAATATGTGTGTGTGTGTGTGTATGTGTGTCTGTTTGTGGGTGCGTGTGCGTGTGTGTGTGAACAGATGCCAACCCTGTGTTGGAGAATGGCGAGCAGGACGCCCAAGGGGCACAAGAACCTGGTAAGAGTTAATTTTCAGAATTCTTCTGTCCTTGGCGACTCTGAAAGTACCACCTGACTGTGCTCACTTCCCTCCATCCTCTTTTACTTCCTGTGTCCTCGTCCTTCGCTTCTTGTATTTCACTTATTTCTCCTTGTTGAGTGTTTTGAGTGTGTGTGTAGGTTTGCTCCTTTCATTCTTTTATAGTCAACCAAGGACTTTCAGGTCAAGATGTGAAGTTAGTTATATGTTGGCTGGACTTTTTGAGGTTCATTGACATCCTGTGATGCTCACATAAGAGCACAAGGCCTTTAATTGGTCTTTAATTTCCTCTCTACTCAGATTGTTTATAGAAAAACATCTTTACCTTGTCCTGTCTCTGAGGATGAGTAGCTGTTGCCAATGTCCGCAGTAAACCAATAGAATCGTCTGGATTCTTATTGATGCTTTGTGTATAAGAACCTTGAAGTGACAGGATAAACAGTCTGTTTCTTGTGAGCATTCACATTGCACTTTCACTGCCATCCACTGCCATGAATCGCTTCAGGTTCTGTAGGGCTGCCGTGAATCGCTTCAGGTTCTGTAGGGCTGCCATGAATCGCTTCAGGTTCTGTAGGGCTGCCGTGGATCACTTCAGTTTCTGAAGGGCTGCCATGGATCGCTTCAGTTTCTGAAGGTCTGCCGTTGATCGCTTCAGGTTCTCTAGGGCTGCCGTGGATCGCTTCAGGTTCTGTAGGTTTGCCGTGGATTGCTCAGGTTCTGTAGAGCTGCCGTGGATCATTTCAGGTTCTGTAGGGCTGCCGTGGATTGATTCAGTTTCTGAACTGCTGCCGTGGATCGTTTCAGGTTCTGAAGGGCTGCCGTGGATCGTTTCAGGTTCTGTAGGGCTGCCGTGGATCGCTTCAGTTTCTGAACTGCTGCCGTGGATCGTTTCAGGTTCTGAAGGGCTGCCGTGGATCATTTCAGGTTCTGTAGGGCTGCCGTGGATTGATTCAGTTTCTGAACTGCTGCCGTGGATCGTTTCAGGTTCTGAAGGGCTGCCGTGGATCGTTTCAGGTTCTATAGGGCTGCCGTGGATCGCTTCAGTTTCTGAACTGCTGCCGTGGATCGCTTCAGTTTCTGAAGGGCTGCCGTGGATTGCTTCAGTTTCTGTAGGTCTGCCGTGGATCGATTCAGGTTCTGTAGGTTTGCCGTGGATCGCTTCAGGTTCTGTAGAGCTGCCGTGGATCATTTCAGGTTCTGTAGGGCTGCCGTGGATTGATTCAGTTTCTGAACTGCTGCCGTGGATCGTTTCAGGTTCTGTAGGGCTGCCGTGGATCGCTTCAGTTTCTGAACTGCTGCCGTGGATCGCTTCAGTTTCTGAACTGCTGCCGTGGATCGTTTCAGGTTCTGTAGAGCTGCCGTGGATCGCTTCAGTTTCTGTACGGCTGCAGTGGATCGTTTCAGGTTCTGTAGGGCTGCCGTGGATCGTTTCAGTTTCTGAAGGGCTGCCGTTGATCGTTTCAGGTTCTGTAGGTCTGCTGTGGATCGTTTCAGGTTCTGAAGGGCTGTCTCCGCTCTCTAATCCATTTGTAGTCCCAGTTGAATTCGATTGACCAGTTTTGAGCCTTCCCTCTGAAATGGGGTTCTGTGTGAATAGATCGGTACTAGTGTGTTCTTATAATCTGATGAAAGCTTCATTAGTGTCTGATCCTCTTCCTCCTCTGAGGTAATTAACTAACTGGAGGGAGACTAATGCTGCCTCTGTGAGCAGCCCTTCTAATTACCCATTAACCATCGCTGTAGGAGGTCTGCAGATATTTCATACATTTCAACAGTGTAAGGGGAATTCCACTTCCTGTCAATTGTTTCCCCAAATACTTTTTTTTTGTAGAGGCCACGATTAAGCAGTGACTGTGCGCCGCTACTAAATGCATATAGGGGAAACACTTGGTGTGTGTTTTGTACAAAAAAATTATAATTTTAAATCAAATGTATTTATATAGCCCTTCGTACATCAGCTGATATCTCAAAGTGCTGTACAGAAACCCAGCCTAAAACCCCAAACAGCAAGCAATGCAGGTGTAGAAGCATGGTGGCTAGGAAAAACTCCCTAGAAAGGCCAAAACCTAGGAAGAAACCTAGAGAGGAACCAGGCTATGAGGAGTGGCCAATCTCCAGGGTGGAGATAACAGAACATGGCCAAGATGTTCAAATGTTCATAAATGACCAGCATGGTCAAATAATAGGTCTGGGACAGGTAGCACGTCCGGTGAACAGGTCAGGATTCCATAGCCGCAGGCAGAACAGTTGAAACTGGAGCAGCAGCACGGCCAGGTGGACTGGGGACAGCAAGGAGTCATCATGCCAGGTAGTCCTGAGGAATGATCCTAGGGCTCAGGTCCTCCGAGAGAGAGAAAGAAAGAGAGAATTAGAGAGAGCATACTTAAATTCACACAGGACACCGGATAAGACAAGAGAAGTACTCCAGATATAACAAACTACACTCAATCATATGACCCACTGAAGAGATGAGTCTTCAGTAAAGACTTAAAAGTTGAGACCGAGTTTGCGTCTCTCACGTGGGTAGGCAGACCATTCCATAAAAATTGAGCTCTATAGGAGAAGGCCCTGCCTCCAGCTGTTTGCTTAGAAATTCTAGAGACAATTAGGAGGCCTGCGTCTTGTGACCGTAGCGTACGTGTAGGTATGTACGGCAGGACCAAATCAGAGAGATAGGTAGGAGCAAGCCCATGTAATGCTTTGTAGGTTAGCAGTAAAACCTTGAAATCAGCCCTTGCCTTGACAAGAAGCCAGTGTAGGGAGGCTAGCACTGGAGTAATATGATCCAATTTTTTGGTTCTAGTCAGGATTCTAGCAGCCGTATTTAGCACTAACTGAAGTTTATTTAGTGCTTTATCCTGGTAGCCGGAAAGTAGAGCATTGCAGTAGTCTAACCTAGAAGTAACAAAAGCATGGATATATTTTTCTGCATCATGTTTGGACAGAAAGTTTCAGATTTTTGCAATGTTACGTAGATGGAAAAAAGCTGTCCTTGAAACAGTCTTGATATGTTCGTCAAAAGAGAGATCAGGGTCCAGAGTAACGCCGAGGTCCTTCACAGTTTTATTTGAGACGACTGTACAACCATTAAGATTAATTGTCAGATTCAACAGAAGATCTCTTTGTTTCTTGGGACCTAGAACAAGCATCTCTGTTTTGTCCGAGTTTAAAAGTAGAACGTTTGCAGCTATCCACTTCCTTATGTCTGAAACACAGGCTTCTAGTGAGGGCAATTTTGGGGCTTCACCATGTTTCATTGAAATGTACAGCTGTGTGTCACCTGCTTAGCAGTGAAAGTTAACATTATGTTTTCGAATGATCATCCCCAAACGGTAAAATATATAATGAAAACAATAGTGGTCCTAAAACGGAACCTTGAGGAACACTGACATTTACAGTTGATTTGTCAGAGGACAAACCATTCACAGAGACAAACTGATATCTTTCCGACAAATAAGATCTAAACCAGGCCAGAACTTGTCCGTGTAGACCATTTTGGGTTTCCAATCTCTCCAAAAGAATGTGGTGATCGATGGTATCAAAAGCAGCACTAAGGTCTAGGAGCACGAGGACAGATGCAGAGCCTCGGTCTGATGCCATTAAAAGGTAATTTACCACCTTCACAAGTGCAGTCTCAGTGCTATGATGAGGTCTAAAGCCAGACTGAAGCATTTCGTATACATTGTTTTATTTTTTTCGTTGTCTTCAGATTTATTTTTCTTCCATTTTATCATTCTAATTCCTTTGCCATTCTGAGCATTCCAATCCACTTCACATTCCCCTTTCTTGGAAGTAATGACCAAGATGAGGAAATGCTTAGTCTGATGCACCCAAACCTTTTTGCTCTTCTACACCAACACTTACCACTGAAATACAGTACAACTCTCTCTCCCTTCAGCCCAGGTTGAGCTGTATAAGAGTAAATACAGTACAACTCTCTCTACCTTCAGCCCAGGTTGAGCTGTATAAGAGTAAATACAGTACAACTCTCTCTCCCTTCAGCCCAGGTTGAGCTGTATAAGAGTAAATACAGTACAACTCTCTCTACCTTCAGCCCAGGTTGAGCTGTATAAGAGTAAATACAGTACAACTCTCTCTCCCTTCAGCCCAGGTTGAGCTGTATAAGAGTAAATACAGTACAACTCTCTCTACCTTCAGCCCAGGTTGAGCTGTATAAGAGTAAATACAGTACAACTCTCTCTCCCTTCAGCCCAGGTTGAGCTGCATAAGAGTAAATACAGTACAACTCTCTCTCCCTTCAGCCCAGGTTGAGTTGTATAAGAGTAAATACAGTACAACTCTCTCTACCTTCAGCCCAGGTTGAGTTGTATAAGAGTAAATACAGTACAACTCTCTCTACCTTCAGCCCAGGTTGAGCTGTATAAGAGTAAATACAGTACAACTCTCTCTACCTTCAGCCCAGGTTGAGCTGTATAAGAGTAAATACAGTACAACTCTCTCTACCTTCAGCCCAGGTTGAGCTGTATAAGAGTAAATACAGTACAACTCTCTCTCCCTTCAGCCCAGGTTGAGCTGTATAAGAGTAAATACAGTACAACTCTCTCTACCTTCAGCCCAGGTTGAGCTGTATAAGAGTAAATACAGTACAACTCTCTCTCCCTTCAGCCCAGGTTGAGCTGTATAAGAGTAAATACAGTACAACTCTCTCTCCCTTCAGCCCAGGTTGAGTTGTATAAGAGTAAATACAGTACAACTCTCTCTACCTTCAGCCCAGGTTGAGTTGTATAAGAGTAAATACAGTACAACTCTCTCTACCTTCAGCCCAGGTTGAGCTGTATAAGAGTAAATACAGTACAACTCTCTCTACCTTCAGCCCAGGTTGAGCTGTATAAGAGTAAATACAGTACAACTCTCTCTCCCTTCAGCTCAGGTTGAGCTGTATAAGAGTATAGAGCTTGTGGCCGGTGGAAAATCACATTTTTTACTGCACTGGGACTTTAAAGTCGCAATCAGCAGTAGAAACAATAACAAAGTGTCCTCGCCAGTGGTGTAAAGTACTGAAGTAAAAATACTTAAACTTAAGTCGGTTTTTGGGGGGTATCTGTACTTTGCTTTACTATTTATACTTCATTTCTAAAGAAAATAATGTACTTTTCACTCCATACATTTTCCCTGACACCCAAAAGTACTGCTTACATTCTGAATGCTTAGCAGGACAATAAAATGGTCTAATTCACACACTTATCAAAAGAAAATCCCTGGTCATCCCTACTGCCTCTGATCTGACAGACTCACTAAACACAAATGCTTTGTCTGTAAATGATGTCTGAGTGTTGGAGTGTTCCCCTGGCAATCCGTAAATAAATAACTTTTACTCAAGTAGTATTTTATTGCCTGACTTGAACTTTTACTTGAGTCATTTTAAGGTAACTTTACTTTTACTCAAGTATGACAATTGGGTACTTTTCCCACCACTGTGTGTGTGTCTGTACTTTTCCCACCACTGTGTGTGTGTGTACTGTGTGTGTACTGTGTGTACTGTGTTTGTGTCTGTACTTTTTCCACCACTGTGTGTCTGTACTGTGTGTCTGTACTGTGTGTCTGTACGGTGTGTCTGTACGGTGTGTCTGTACGGTGTGTCTGTACGGTGTGTCTGTACTGTGTGTCTGTACTGTGTGTCTGTACTGTGTGTCTGTACTGTGTGTCTGTACTGTGTGTCTGTACTGTGTGTCTGTACTGTGTGTCTGTACTGTGTGTGTACTGTGTGTCTGTACTGTGTGTGTGTGTACTGTGTGTGTGTGTACTGTGTGTGTGTGTGTACTGTGTGTCTGTACTGTGTGTCTGTACTGTGTGTGTAAAAAGCTGAGGGATGTAGCTGGAGAAATATAACCACTCAAATTCATAGACAGAGCTATGGATGCAAGGACTCACCATCCATGATATCAACATGATCATTTTGACCATGTTTTGAGGCTAAACAGTGTTTGTTTACATTTACTTTGTTTAAAAACATTGGAGTTAAACAAGTTTATATTTTGGGTTCTGATGAGGTATGACAGTTGAACTAAGCTCATGAGTTATATTCTTCAAGACTCGCTGGGTACTAATCATTCATTTATACATCTGGAAATGAATGTAGCAACTGCTGATTGCCCCTTTAACTATATTTAACAAGTTTATTTATATGTAGATGAGAGGAGAGGAGAGGACAGGAGAGGACAGGACAGGAGAGGACAGGAGAGGAGAGGACAGGAGAGGAGAGGAGAGGACAGGAGAGGAGAGGACAGGAGAGGAGAGGAGAGGACAGGAGAGGAGAGGAGAGGACAGGAGAGGAGAGGACAGGAGAGGAGAGGAGAGGAGAGGAGAGGACAGGAGAGGAGAGGAGAGGACAGGAGAGGAGAGGACAGGAGAGGAGAGGACAGGAGAGGAGAGGAGAGGAGAGGAGAGGACAGGAGAGGAGAGGAGAGGACAGGAGAGGAGAGGACAGGACAGGAGAGGAGAGGACAGGAGAGGACAGGAGAGGACAGGAGAGGAGAGGACAGGAGAGGAGAGGACAGGAGAGGAGAGGACAGGAGAGGACAGGAGAGGACAGGAGAGGAGAGGACAGGAGAGGAGAGGACAGGAGAGGAGAGGAGAGGAGAGGAGAGGAGAGGACAGGAGAGGAGAGGACAGGAGAGGAGAGGAGAGGAGAGGAGAGGACAGGAGAGGAGAAGAAATTAGATTTCATGTAATGGACGTACACAGAATAGTCCAAATTGGTGCAGTGAAATGAAAAAAAGAACTAAAATAAAAACAACAAAATTCTAAACAATAAAAACTGAAAAGTGGTGCACATGTATTCACCCCCTTTGCTACGAAGCCCCTAAATAAGATCTGGTGCAACCAATTACCTTCACAAGTCACATAATTAGTTAGATTGCACACAGGTGGACTTTAAGTGTCACATGATCTGTCACATGATCTCAGTATATATACACCTGTTCTGAAAGGCCCCAGAGTCTGCAACACCACTAAGCAAGCAGCACTATGAAGACCAAGACCTCTCCAAACAGGTCAGGGACAAAGATGTGGAGAAGTACAGATCAGGGTTGGGTTATAAAAAAATATCTGAAACTTTGAACATCCCACAGAGCACCATTAAATCCATTATTAAAAAATGGAAAGAATATGGCACCACAACAAACCTGCCAAGAGAGGGCCGCCCACCACAACTCATAGACCAGGCGAAGAGAGCATTAATCAGAGAGGCAACAAAGAGACCAAAAATAACCCTGAAGGAGCTGCAAAGCTCCACACCGGAGATTGGAGTATCTGTCCATAGAACCACTTTAAGCCGTACACTCCATAGAGCTGGGCTTTACAGAAGTGGCCAGAGAAAAGCCATTGCTTAAAGAAAAAAATAAGCAAACACATTTGGTGTTCGCCAAAAGGCATGTGGGAGACTCCCCAAACATATGGAAGAAAGTACTCTGGTCAGATGATACAAAAATGTAGCTTTTTGGCCATCAAGGAAAACGCTATGTCTGGCACAAACCCAACACCTCTCATCACCCCGAGAACACCATCCCCACAGTGAAGCATGGTGGGGTGTTTTTCATCGGCATGGACGGGGAAACCGGTCAGAATTGAAGGAATGATGATTGCGCTAAATACAGGGAAATTCTTTAGGGAAACCTGTTTGTCTTCCAGAGATTTGAGACTGAGACGGAGGTTCACCTTCCAGCAGGACAATGACCCTAAGCATACTGCTAAAGCAACACTCGAGTGGTTTAAGGGGAAACATTTTAAATGTCTTGGAATGGCCTAGTCAAAGCCCAGACCTCTATCCAATTGAGAATCTGTGGTATGACTTAAAGATTGCTGTACACCAGCGGAACCCATCCAACTTGAAGGAGCTGGAGCAGTTTTGCCTTGAAGAATGGGAAAAAATCCCAGTGGCTTGATGTGCCATGCTTATAGAGACATACCCCAAGAGACGTGCAGCTGTAATTGCTGTAAAAGGTGGCTCTACAAAGTATTGACTTGGGGGGGGGAATTAACCCTGCTCACGTTTTCTGTTAATTTAATCTTATTTCTTGTTTGTTAAAAAATATTTTGCATCTTCAAAGTGGTAGACATGTTGTGTAAATCAAATGATACAAACCCCCTAAAAAATATATTATAATTCCAGGTTGTAAGGCAACAAAATAGGAAAAATGCCAAGGTGGGTGAATACTTTCGCAAGGCACTGTCAGTAGTAACTAGGTCAGAGAGTTAGGAACGTAGAGACAGAGGCCCCAGGAATCCTAAGCTTGAGAGCCATGAGGAGTGTGTTTGTGTCTGTGGTTATTCATACGTATACGCCTGCGTGTATATCTGCAGCATGATGCCGCTGGCTGAGATGCATGTATGTTACTGCATAGTGAGAAGGCTGTGGAGGCCTCCCGGGTGGTGCAGTGTTCAAGGGCGCTGTACTGCAGCGCCAGCTGTGCCACCAGAGACGCACAATTGGCCCAGCGTCGTCCAGGTTAGGGAGGGTTTGACCGGTAGGGAAATCCTTGTCTCATCGCGCACCAGCGACTCCTGTGGTGGACCGGGCGCAGTGCGCGCTAACCAAGGTTACCAGGTGCACAGTGTTTCCTCCGACACATTGGTGCGGCTGGCTTCCGGGTTGGATGGCGCTGTGTTAAGAAGCAGTGCGGCTTGGTTGGGTTGTGTATCGGAGGGCGCATGACTTTCAACCTTCGTCTCTCCCGAGCCCTACGGGAGTTGTAGCGATGAGACAAGATAGTAGCTACTAACAATTGGATACCACGAAATTGGGGAGAAAAAGGGGTTAAATTCAAAAAAATAAAATAAAAAGAGAAGGCTGGGGAGGGGATGGTCTGGAGTTGACAGATCTGGTCCTGGGGAGGGGATGGTCTGGAGTTGACAGATCTGGTCCTGGGGAGGGGATGGGTTGGAGTTGACAGATTTGGTCCTGGGGAGGGGATGGTCTGGAGTTGACAGATCTGGTCCTGGGGAGGGGATGGGTTGGAGTTGACAGATCTGGTCCTGGGGAGGGGATGATCTGGAGTTGACAGATCTGGTCCTGGGGAGGGGATGGGTTGGAGTTGACAGATCTGGTCCTGGGGAGGGGATGGGTTGGAGTTGACAGATCTGGTCCTGGGGAGGGGATGGGTTGGAGTTGACAGATCTGGTCCTGGGGAGGGGATGGGTTGGAGTTGACAGATCTGGTCCTGGGGAGGGGATGGTCTGGAGTTGACAGATCTGGTCCTGGGGAGGGGATGGGTTGGAGTTGACAGATCTGGTCCTGGGGAGGGGATGATCTGGAGTTGACAGATCTGGTCCTGGGGAGGGGATGGGTTGGAGTTGACAGATCTGGTCCTGGGGAGGGGATGGGTTGGAGTTGACAGATCTGGTCCTGGGGAGGGGATGGGTTGGAGTTGACAGATCTGGTCCTGGGGAGGGGATGGTCTGGAGTTGACAGATCTGGTCCTGGAGAGGGGATGGTCTGGAGTTGACAGATATGGTCCTGGGGAGGGGATGGGTTGGAGTTGACAGATCTGGTCCTGGGGAGGGGATGGGTTGGAGTTGACAGATATGGTCCTGGGGAGGGGATGGGTTGGAGTTGACAGATCTGGTCCTGGGGAGGGGATGGGTTGGAGTTGACAGATCTGGTCCTGGGGAGGGGATGGGTTGGAGTTGACAGATCTGGTCCTGGGGAGGGGATGGGTTGGAGTTGACAGATCTGGTCCTGGGGAGGGGATGGGTTGGAGTTGACAGATCTGGTCCTGGGGAGGGGATGGGTTGGAGTTGACAGATCTGGTCCTGGGGAGGGGATGGGTTGGAGTTGACAGATCTGGTCCTGGGGAGGGGATGGGTTGGAGTTGACAGATCTGGTCCTGGGGATGGGTTGGAGTTGGCAGATCTGGTCCTGGGGAAGGGATGGGTTGGAGTTGACAGATTTGGTCCTGGGGAGGGGATGTGTTGGAGTTGACAGATCTGGTCCTGGGGAGGGGATGGGTTGGAGTTGACAGATCTGGCCTGGTTGGGATTGCTTTACTAACCAGAACTCTTGTTCTCTTCCCCATCGCCCTCACCCACCATGCACCATGTTTCCCTACTCCTAATCATACTCACTCACATCCTCCCCTTCCATTTCTTTTGGATCATCCCTCCATCTCTCTCTGTCTCATTCCATCATCCCTCCATCTCTCTGTCACTCTCTTTGTCTGACTGTCACTCTTTGTCTGTCTTTCTGTTTTTCTGTCTGTCTCTTTCGCTTTTTTTTCTTTATCCTCAACTTTTTATTCCTCTTTTCCCTCTGCTCTCATCACTCCTCTCTGCTGTGCTCTCTCCTCTCTTCTCTCTGCTCTCCTCTCTTCTCTCCTCTCCCCTCTCTGCTCTCTCCTCTCCTCTCCTCTCTCCTATCCTCTTCTCTCTCCTCTCTGTTCTCCTCTTCTCTCTCCTCTCCTCTCTGCTCTCCTCCTCTCTCCTCTCTGTTCTCCTCTTCTCTCTCCTCTCTTCTCTGCTCTCCTCTTCTCTCCCCTCTCCTCTCCTCTCCTCACTCCTCTCTGCTCTCCTCTCCTCTCTCCTCTCCTCTTCTCTCTCCTCTCTGTTCTCCTCTCCTCTTCTCTCTCCTCTCTGTTCTCCTCTTCTCTCTCCTCTCTTCTCTGCTCTCCTCTTCTCTCCCTCCTCTCCTCACTCCTCTCTGTTCTCCTCTTCTCTCTCCACTCTTCTCTTCTCCCCACTCCCCTCTCCTCTCTCCTCTCTCCTCTCTGCTCTCCTCTTCTCTCCCCTATCCTCTCCTCTCTCCTCTCTGTTCTCCTCTTCTCTCTCCTCTCTTCTCTCCTCTCTGCTCTCCTCTTCTCTCCCTTCTCCTCTCCTCTCTCATCTCTCCTCTCCACTCTCCTCTCTTCTCTTCTCCCCTCTCCTCACTCCTCTCTGCTCTCCTCTCCTCTCTCCTCACCCCTCTCTGCTCTCCTCTCCTCTTCTCTCCCCTCTCCTCTCCTCTCTCCTCTCCTCTCTCCTCTTCTCTTCTCCCCTCTCCTCACTCCTCTCTCCTCTCCCCTCTCCTCTCTCCGCACTCCTCTTCTCTCTCTCCTCTCTTCTCTCCTCTTTCCTCTCCTCTCTCCCCTCCTCTCTGCTCCCCTCTCCTCTCTGCTCTCCTTTTCTCTCCTCTCTCCTCTCTGCTCTCCTCTCCTATTTGCTCTCCTCTCTGCTCTCCTTTTCTCTCTCCTCTCTGCTCTCCTTTTCTCTCTCTGCTCCTCTCCTCTCTCTCCTCTCTTCCTCTTCTCTCTCTCCTCTCCTTTTCCCTCTCCTCTCCTCTCCTCCCCCCGCCCCCCCAGTACCATCTCTAACCACCACTACCACCGCCAAATGTCCTTCAGCCTGGAGGCCCCTGTAGGAGACCCTGTGGACTCTCTCCTGACTCCCACCACCTCTCCATCAGAATATGGGTTAGGGTGCTCCGCTATCGTCAACATAAGTCCTCTCCCTCCAGCTCTGACTGGGTTACTGAGCCTAGAGGACCAGAGGATTAGAAAGATGCCTCCAGACACACAGATGAACAGACACACAATTACTATGCAGATATATATGTGTACTGACAGAGTAACATCAGATAAATATGTGTACTGACAGAGTAACATCAGATATATATATATATATATATGTGTACTCAAAGTAGCCTCCCTCTCTCTCTCTCTGTCTCTCTCTGTCTCTCTCTCTGTCTCTCTCTGTCTCTCTCTCTGTTTCTCTCTCTGTCTCTCTCTCTGTCTCTCTCTGTTTCTCTCTCTGTCTCTCTCTTTCTCATTCCCTCTGTCTCTCTCTCTCTCTCTCTCTTTCTCATTCCCTCTGTCTCTCTCTCTCTCTCTCTCTCTCTCTCGTCTCACCAACATCCTTGGTATTATGCTTCAGTGGACAAGTTACCACTGCCAGCTTCTCTCCTCCCGTCAGCACCTTGTTTCTCACTGAGCTAACGCTGCCAGCCTGTTCTCCTAACACCAAACTCACACTGCTTCTAGCTGTCCTTGTAATAACTCTGTTTATCAAACAGTGGCATCGTTTCTAACATGCTGATTTTTAACACAAGTGACACTTTCAGACTTTCTCATGTTTCTGTCTTTTAAGTAAATACATGTTTAGGTTAAAATTCCACTTCTTGTAGTCCATTTCATAGGCCAAAGAGACTGCCCTTACGGTAATCTCAAAGAGACTGCCCTTACGGTAATCTCAAAGTGCAATATGCAGCTCGATTTTATGCCCAATTACTGATTGGATGTTAAACATAACATTTTTGCATAACAAGGAGTGGTACCTAGACTAGACTCAGACGGTCATCATCTTGATTTTGGACTACTCTTCGTGCCCTTGATATCAAGCCTCCTGTTCCTCCTCTACATAGCACATCTGTGTACTGCGCGCCGTCCGCCTGTCTGTCTGTCTGTCTGTCTGTCTAAATGCCTGTCTTAGTTTGTCTGTCTGTCTGTCTGTCTGTCTGTCCGTCTGTCTGTCTTAGTTTGTCCTTCTGTCTGTCCGTCTGTCTGTCTTAGTTTGTCCGTCTGTCTGTCTGTCTTAGTTTGTCCGTCTGTCTGTCTTAGTTTGTCCGTCTGTCTGTCAGTCGGTCTAATAAACTCTTTCAAACAGATAACCTGCATTGGATTTCTCTTTCTTGACCAATGTTCCTCAAATTAACCTCTTGTTGATTCTGTGAATGTCTGTGAATGTTTGTTGGTTTTCTCTTATCTCCTATTCAAATTATACAGTTGAAGTCAGAAGTTTACATACACTTAGGTTGCTTCTACACCCCTCAGCTGATATCTCAAAGTGCTGTACAGAAACCCAGCCTAAAACTCCAAACAGCAAGCAATGCAGGTGTAGAAGCACGGTGGCTAGGAAAAACTCCCTAGAAAGGCCAAAACCTAGGAAGAAACCTAGAGAGGAACCAGGCTATGAGGGGTGGCCAGTCCTCTTCTGGCTGTGCTGGGTGGAGATTATAACAGAACATGACCAAGATGTTCAAATGTTCATAAATGACCAGCATGAGTATGGTATCTCTACTGCTCCTGCTGTCTCTAGAGAGTTGAAAACAGCAGGTCTGGGACAGGTAGCACGTCCTGTGAACAGGTCAGGGTTCCATAGCCGCAGGCAGAACAGTTGAAACTGGAGCAGCAGCACGGCCAGGTGGACTGGGGACAGCAAGGAGTCATCATGCCAGGTAGTCCTGAGGCATGGTCCTAGCGCAACAGGGCAATGGTGTGCTTTAGGACCATGCGGACGCCTCCGAGCGGTCGGGTAGGTTGTTTGTAGTGTTTATCCGACTGGATAAAACATAAATAATAATATGTCCCCCCCCACTTCTATGACCATAGTTGAAATGTTAATTCACTCTACCTAATTCTCTTTTTGTCCTTTTATTGGAAGATGAGAGAGAGAGTGGTAGTGATAGCAACCTTTCAATCCTGAGTGTTTTTTGCTGTTGTGAAAACTAAAACTGGCAGATGACAGTGGAACATAACAGTAGAAATGCCACTCTGTTTGAGAAGCCTGGTGGTGGTGGCTGGAACTAGCAGATGACAGTGGAACATAACAGTAGAAATGCCACTCTGTTTGAGAAGCCTGGTGGTGGTGGCTGGAACTGGCAGATGACAGTGGAACATAACAGTAGAAATGCCACTCTGTTTCAGAAGCCTGGTGGTGGTGGCTGGAACTGGCAGATGACAGTGGAACATAACAGTAGAAATGCCACTCTGTTTGAGAAGCCTGGTGGTGGTGGCTGGAACTGGCAGATGACAGTGGAACATAACAGTAGAAATGCCACTCTGTTTCAGAAGCCTGGTGGTGGTGGCTGGAACTGGCAGATGACAGTGGAACATAACAGTAGAAATGCCACTCTGTTTCAGAAGCCTGGTGGTGGTGGCTGGAACTGGCAGATGACAGTGGAACATAACAGTAGAAATGCCACTCTGTTTCAGAAGCCTGGTGGTGGTGGCTGGAACTGGCAGATGACAGTGGAACATAACAGTAGAAATGCCACTCTGTTTCAGAAGCCTGGTGGTGGTGGCTGGAACTGCGTCTCTGATTACGTCACAGGCCTTTTTAGCTTTTCTTTTGTAGAGGTCAGAGACGGTGCCAACGTCTCAACCTTCCATGTCTTTTCTTTTGTAGAGGTCAGAGACGGTGCCAACGTCTCAACCTTCCATGTCTTTTCTTTTGTAGAGGTCAGAGACGGTGCCAACGTCTCAATCTTCCATGTCTTTTCTTTTGTAGAGGTCAGAGACGGTGCCAACGTCTCAACCTTCCATGTTTTGTCTCGTTCACAAACAGCACTTTGATTCAAAGCATTAGCTTATTGAAATGGGGAATCGTTTTAAACTGCAATTAAGAACTCTGCTTGAGGAATAACGTTTCTGAAGAATAATGTTTCCTCGAATTATTAATGAGGGCAGGACACTCAATCATTAATCAAGGTCCTTTAACAACACAAGAGAGACGGGAGACCGATATCCGAAAATAGTGATCACCACAAAAACTCACTTGGCTTTCCTACTGGTACAGTACAGGAAACTGTTTTACACTTAGAAGAGCTGTACCCTTCTTTTTTAAATTTAACTTTACTCACACCTCCCGAGTGGCGCAGTGGTCTAAGGCACTGCATCACAGTGCTAGCTGTGCCGCTAGAGATCCTGCAGCCGGCCGCGACCGAGAGACCCATGGGGCGGCGCACTATTTGCCCAGCGTCGTCTGGGTTAGGGGAGGGTTTGGCCAGGCAGAGATGTTCTTGTCCCATCGCACGCTAAGGACTCATGTGGTGGGCCGGGCCCAGTGCACGCTGACACGGTCACCAGGTTCATGGTGTTTCCTCTGACACATTGGTGCGGCTGGCTTCCGAGTTAAGTGGGCATTGTGTCAAGCTTGGTTGGGTTGTGTTTCGGAGGACGCACGGCTCTCGACCTTACGGGAGTCCGTACGGGAGTTGCAGCGATGGGACAATACTGTAACTACCAATTGGAAACCACAAAATTGAGGCCTGGCTAGCGCTGCTGTGTGGCCTCTTGGCCGGCTTCTCTCTGTCTCTCCTCTCCGGGGGGAGATCTCTAGTTCCAGCTATATGGGACAGGCTGCCCTACTTACAGCTGGGGGCTGCAGCAGTGGATGGATGGCCCCACAGCAGATGTGCTTAATGACGAGGGACGGTCCTCCTCTGCCTCCCTGCTCCACTATCCTCTCTGCTGCCTGCTCTGCCTCCCTACTCCACTATCCTCTCTGCTGCCTGCTCCACTATCCTCTCTGCTGCCTGCTCCACTATCCTCTCTGCTGCCTGCTCTGCCTCCCTACTCCACCATCCTCTCTGCTGCCTGCTCCACTATCCTCTCTGCTGCCTGCTCCACTATCCTCTCTGCTGCCTGCTCCACTATCCTCTCTGCTGCCTACTCCACTATCCTCTCTGCTGCCTACTCCACTATCCTCTCTGCCTCCCTGCTCCACCATCCTCTCTGCTGCCTGCTCCACCATCCTCTCTGCTGCCCGCTCCACCATCCTCTCTGCTGCCTGCTCCACCATCCTCTCTGCTGCCTGCTCCACCATCCTCTCTGCTGCCTGCTCCACCATCCTCTCTGCTGCCTGCTCCACCATCCTCTCTGCTGACAGATCTGGTCCTGGGGAGGGGATGATCTGGAGTTGACAGATCTGGTCCTGGGGAGGGGATGGGTTGGAGTTGACAGATCTGGTCCTGGGGAGGGGATGGGTTGGAGTTGACAGATCTGGTCCTGGGGAGGGGATGGGTTGGAGTTGACAGATCTGGTCCTGGGGAGGGGATGGTCTGGAGTTGACAGATCTGGTCCTGGAGAGGGGATGGTCTGGAGTTGACAGATATGGTCCTGGGGAGGGGATGGGTTGGAGTTGACAGATCTGGTCCTGGGGAGGGGATGGGTTGGAGTTGACAGATATGGTCCTGGGGAGGGGATGGGTTGGAGTTGACAGATCTGGTCCTGGGGAGGGGATGGGTTGGAGTTGACAGATCTGGTCCTGGGGAGGGGATGGGTTGGAGTTGACAGATCTGGTCCTGGGGAGGGGATGGGTTGGAGTTGACAGATCTGGTCCTGGGGAGGGGATGGGTTGGAGTTGACAGATCTGGTCCTGGGGAGGGGATGGGTTGGAGTTGACAGATCTGGTCCTGGGGAGGGGATGGGTTGGAGTTGACAGATCTGGTCCTGGGGAGGGGATGGGTTGGAGTTGACAGATCTGGTCCTGGGGATGGGTTGGAGTTGGCAGATCTGGTCCTGGGGAAGGGATGGGTTGGAGTTGACAGATTTGGTCCTGGGGAGGGGATGTGTTGGAGTTGACAGATCTGGTCCTGGGGAGGGGATGGGTTGGAGTTGACAGATCTGGCCTGGTTGGGATTGCTTTACTAACCAGAACTCTTGTTCTCTTCCCCATCGCCCTCACCCACCATGCACCATGTTTCCCTACTCCTAATCATACTCACTCACATCCTCCCCTTCCATTTCTTTTGGATCATCCCTCCATCTCTCTCTGTCTCATTCCATCATCCCTCCATCTCTCTGTCACTCTCTTTGTCTGACTGTCACTCTTTGTCTGTCTTTCTGTTTTTCTGTCTGTCTCTTTCGCTTTTTTTTCTTTATCCTCAACTTTTTATTCCTCTTTTCCCTCTGCTCTCATCACTCCTCTCTGCTGTGCTCTCTCCTCTCTTCTCTCTGCTCTCCTCTCTTCTCTCCTCTCCCCTCTCTGCTCTCTCCTCTCCTCTCCTCTCTCCTATCCTCTTCTCTCTCCTCTCTGTTCTCCTCTTCTCTCTCCTCTCCTCTCTGCTCTCCTCCTCTCTCCTCTCTGTTCTCCTCTTCTCTCTCCTCTCTTCTCTGCTCTCCTCTTCTCTCCCCTCTCCTCTCCTCTCCTCACTCCTCTCTGCTCTCCTCTCCTCTCTCCTCTCCTCTTCTCTCTCCTCTCTGTTCTCCTCTCCTCTTCTCTCTCCTCTCTGTTCTCCTCTTCTCTCTCCTCTCTTCTCTGCTCTCCTCTTCTCTCCCTCCTCTCCTCACTCCTCTCTGTTCTCCTCTTCTCTCTCCACTCTTCTCTTCTCCCCACTCCCCTCTCCTCTCTCCTCTCTCCTCTCTGCTCTCCTCTTCTCTCCCCTATCCTCTCCTCTCTCCTCTCTGTTCTCCTCTTCTCTCTCCTCTCTTCTCTCCTCTCTGCTCTCCTCTTCTCTCCCTTCTCCTCTCCTCTCTCATCTCTCCTCTCCACTCTCCTCTCTTCTCTTCTCCCCTCTCCTCACTCCTCTCTGCTCTCCTCTCCTCTCTCCTCACCCCTCTCTGCTCTCCTCTCCTCTTCTCTCCCCTCTCCTCTCCTCTCTCCTCTCCTCTCTCCTCTTCTCTTCTCCCCTCTCCTCACTCCTCTCTCCTCTCCCCTCTCCTCTCTCCGCACTCCTCTTCTCTCTCTCCTCTCTTCTCTCCTCTTTCCTCTCCTCTCTCCCCTCCTCTCTGCTCCCCTCTCCTCTCTGCTCTCCTTTTCTCTCCTCTCTCCTCTCTGCTCTCCTCTCCTATTTGCTCTCCTCTCTGCTCTCCTTTTCTCTCTCCTCTCTGCTCTCCTTTTCTCTCTCTGCTCCTCTCCTCTCTCTCCTCTCTTCCTCTTCTCTCTCTCCTCTCCTTTTCCCTCTCCTCTCCTCTCCTCCCCCCGCCCCCCCAGTACCATCTCTAACCACCACTACCACCGCCAAATGTCCTTCAGCCTGGAGGCCCCTGTAGGAGACCCTGTGGACTCTCTCCTGACTCCCACCACCTCTCCATCAGAATATGGGTTAGGGTGCTCCGCTATCGTCAACATAAGTCCTCTCCCTCCAGCTCTGACTGGGTTACTGAGCCTAGAGGACCAGAGGATTAGAAAGATGCCTCCAGACACACAGATGAACAGACACACAATTACTATGCAGATATATATGTGTACTGACAGAGTAACATCAGATAAATATGTGTACTGACAGAGTAACATCAGATATATATATATATATATATGTGTACTCAAAGTAGCCTCCCTCTCTCTCTCTCTGTCTCTCTCTGTCTCTCTCTCTGTCTCTCTCTGTCTCTCTCTCTGTTTCTCTCTCTGTCTCTCTCTCTGTCTCTCTCTGTTTCTCTCTCTGTCTCTCTCTTTCTCATTCCCTCTGTCTCTCTCTCTCTCTCTCTCTTTCTCATTCCCTCTGTCTCTCTCTCTCTCTCTCTCTCTCTCGTCTCACCAACATCCTTGGTATTATGCTTCAGTGGACAAGTTACCACTGCCAGCTTCTCTCCTCCCGTCAGCACCTTGTTTCTCACTGAGCTAACGCTGCCAGCCTGTTCTCCTAACACCAAACTCACACTGCTTCTAGCTGTCCTTGTAATAACTCTGTTTATCAAACAGTGGCATCGTTTCTAACATGCTGATTTTTAACACAAGTGACACTTTCAGACTTTCTCATGTTTCTGTCTTTTAAGTAAATACATGTTTAGGTTAAAATTCCACTTCTTGTAGTCCATTTCATAGGCCAAAGAGACTGCCCTTACGGTAATCTCAAAGAGACTGCCCTTACGGTAATCTCAAAGTGCAATATGCAGCTCGATTTTATGCCCAATTACTGATTGGATGTTAAACATAACATTTTTGCATAACAAGGAGTGGTACCTAGACTAGACTCAGACGGTCATCATCTTGATTTTGGACTACTCTTCGTGCCCTTGATATCAAGCCTCCTGTTCCTCCTCTACATAGCACATCTGTGTACTGCGCGCCGTCCGCCTGTCTGTCTGTCTGTCTGTCTGTCTAAATGCCTGTCTTAGTTTGTCTGTCTGTCTGTCTGTCTGTCTGTCCGTCTGTCTGTCTTAGTTTGTCCTTCTGTCTGTCCGTCTGTCTGTCTTAGTTTGTCCGTCTGTCTGTCTGTCTTAGTTTGTCCGTCTGTCTGTCTTAGTTTGTCCGTCTGTCTGTCAGTCGGTCTAATAAACTCTTTCAAACAGATAACCTGCATTGGATTTCTCTTTCTTGACCAATGTTCCTCAAATTAACCTCTTGTTGATTCTGTGAATGTCTGTGAATGTTTGTTGGTTTTCTCTTATCTCCTATTCAAATTATACAGTTGAAGTCAGAAGTTTACATACACTTAGGTTGCTTCTACACCCCTCAGCTGATATCTCAAAGTGCTGTACAGAAACCCAGCCTAAAACTCCAAACAGCAAGCAATGCAGGTGTAGAAGCACGGTGGCTAGGAAAAACTCCCTAGAAAGGCCAAAACCTAGGAAGAAACCTAGAGAGGAACCAGGCTATGAGGGGTGGCCAGTCCTCTTCTGGCTGTGCTGGGTGGAGATTATAACAGAACATGACCAAGATGTTCAAATGTTCATAAATGACCAGCATGAGTATGGTATCTCTACTGCTCCTGCTGTCTCTAGAGAGTTGAAAACAGCAGGTCTGGGACAGGTAGCACGTCCTGTGAACAGGTCAGGGTTCCATAGCCGCAGGCAGAACAGTTGAAACTGGAGCAGCAGCACGGCCAGGTGGACTGGGGACAGCAAGGAGTCATCATGCCAGGTAGTCCTGAGGCATGGTCCTAGCGCAACAGGGCAATGGTGTGCTTTAGGACCATGCGGACGCCTCCGAGCGGTCGGGTAGGTTGTTTGTAGTGTTTATCCGACTGGATAAAACATAAATAATAATATGTCCCCCCCCACTTCTATGACCATAGTTGAAATGTTAATTCACTCTACCTAATTCTCTTTTTGTCCTTTTATTGGAAGATGAGAGAGAGAGTGGTAGTGATAGCAACCTTTCAATCCTGAGTGTTTTTTGCTGTTGTGAAAACTAAAACTGGCAGATGACAGTGGAACATAACAGTAGAAATGCCACTCTGTTTGAGAAGCCTGGTGGTGGTGGCTGGAACTAGCAGATGACAGTGGAACATAACAGTAGAAATGCCACTCTGTTTGAGAAGCCTGGTGGTGGTGGCTGGAACTGGCAGATGACAGTGGAACATAACAGTAGAAATGCCACTCTGTTTCAGAAGCCTGGTGGTGGTGGCTGGAACTGGCAGATGACAGTGGAACATAACAGTAGAAATGCCACTCTGTTTGAGAAGCCTGGTGGTGGTGGCTGGAACTGGCAGATGACAGTGGAACATAACAGTAGAAATGCCACTCTGTTTCAGAAGCCTGGTGGTGGTGGCTGGAACTGGCAGATGACAGTGGAACATAACAGTAGAAATGCCACTCTGTTTCAGAAGCCTGGTGGTGGTGGCTGGAACTGGCAGATGACAGTGGAACATAACAGTAGAAATGCCACTCTGTTTCAGAAGCCTGGTGGTGGTGGCTGGAACTGGCAGATGACAGTGGAACATAACAGTAGAAATGCCACTCTGTTTCAGAAGCCTGGTGGTGGTGGCTGGAACTGCGTCTCTGATTACGTCACAGGCCTTTTTAGCTTTTCTTTTGTAGAGGTCAGAGACGGTGCCAACGTCTCAACCTTCCATGTCTTTTCTTTTGTAGAGGTCAGAGACGGTGCCAACGTCTCAACCTTCCATGTCTTTTCTTTTGTAGAGGTCAGAGACGGTGCCAACGTCTCAATCTTCCATGTCTTTTCTTTTGTAGAGGTCAGAGACGGTGCCAACGTCTCAACCTTCCATGTTTTGTCTCGTTCACAAACAGCACTTTGATTCAAAGCATTAGCTTATTGAAATGGGGAATCGTTTTAAACTGCAATTAAGAACTCTGCTTGAGGAATAACGTTTCTGAAGAATAATGTTTCCTCGAATTATTAATGAGGGCAGGACACTCAATCATTAATCAAGGTCCTTTAACAACACAAGAGAGACGGGAGACCGATATCCGAAAATAGTGATCACCACAAAAACTCACTTGGCTTTCCTACTGGTACAGTACAGGAAACTGTTTTACACTTAGAAGAGCTGTACCCTTCTTTTTTAAATTTAACTTTACTCACACCTCCCGAGTGGCGCAGTGGTCTAAGGCACTGCATCACAGTGCTAGCTGTGCCGCTAGAGATCCTGCAGCCGGCCGCGACCGAGAGACCCATGGGGCGGCGCACTATTTGCCCAGCGTCGTCTGGGTTAGGGGAGGGTTTGGCCAGGCAGAGATGTTCTTGTCCCATCGCACGCTAAGGACTCATGTGGTGGGCCGGGCCCAGTGCACGCTGACACGGTCACCAGGTTCATGGTGTTTCCTCTGACACATTGGTGCGGCTGGCTTCCGAGTTAAGTGGGCATTGTGTCAAGCTTGGTTGGGTTGTGTTTCGGAGGACGCACGGCTCTCGACCTTACGGGAGTCCGTACGGGAGTTGCAGCGATGGGACAATACTGTAACTACCAATTGGAAACCACAAAATTGAGGCCTGGCTAGCGCTGCTGTGTGGCCTCTTGGCCGGCTTCTCTCTGTCTCTCCTCTCCGGGGGGAGATCTCTAGTTCCAGCTATATGGGACAGGCTGCCCTACTTACAGCTGGGGGCTGCAGCAGTGGATGGATGGCCCCACAGCAGATGTGCTTAATGACGAGGGACGGTCCTCCTCTGCCTCCCTGCTCCACTATCCTCTCTGCTGCCTGCTCTGCCTCCCTACTCCACTATCCTCTCTGCTGCCTGCTCCACTATCCTCTCTGCTGCCTGCTCCACTATCCTCTCTGCTGCCTGCTCTGCCTCCCTACTCCACCATCCTCTCTGCTGCCTGCTCCACTATCCTCTCTGCTGCCTGCTCCACTATCCTCTCTGCTGCCTGCTCCACTATCCTCTCTGCTGCCTACTCCACTATCCTCTCTGCTGCCTACTCCACTATCCTCTCTGCCTCCCTGCTCCACCATCCTCTCTGCTGCCTGCTCCACCATCCTCTCTGCTGCCCGCTCCACCATCCTCTCTGCTGCCTGCTCCACCATCCTCTCTGCTGCCTGCTCCACCATCCTCTCTGCTGCCTGCTCCACCATCCTCTCTGCTGCCTGCTCCACCAT